>NW_017175971.1:1278360-1340623 GCF_001652005.2 Ceratina calcarata | reverse complement strand
GGGATGGTCGGATTTTGTCAACATCAATAAAATGCCAAATAATCATACTTAACACCTTAAATACTTGAGTTAGAAGAAAAATGTTTAGGAAATGCGTTTTTCTAAAGTACATAAACTTTTGGGATTGACTGTATAGGCAGTACATCCTTAAGCGACGTTGGTTTTGCGGTTTGAACATTTCTCATTTGAAAATGCAGCGTCTAATGCACCCGTTCGGTTATTTCTCGGAAGTAGGAAAGCGTGCACGCACGCAGATTGTTTCGCATCTATTTCTTTCGAAACTCTCCTTTCGCGTGTACAAATAGAACCCATGTACAAATAGAACCGTAGAAGAGAAAGTAAACCCGAGGGGGAGTTTGTTACCCAAAGAATAAACTTCAACCTTCGTGATATTTGCCGAGTATGTACGTATGGATGTATATACGTATAGTATCGTTAATTACGAACGCTTTTAATTGTTCGATTAAAATAAGAGATCGGACCCGTAAGCCCCGGCTGGAGAAAATTAATCGACTGTAGTTCGATTAATTTTACTAGGTGCTCTCCCTCTCTCTTTCTCTCTCGCGCGCGCTCTCGTTGTTCGAAACTACACTCTCTACCACTAGTTCCTTCGATCGATCAACCCTGTAAGTTTCAACTTCGCGAAGCTTAACTATCCGCCGGATCTTACCGCAAGTTCGGCTACGCTCTTTTTTTTCCCCGTTTTCCTCCTTTTGCTCGAAACGCTGACTTTGCCGCCACGGCGAACTCAAACACCGGGCCATGTTAACGCTGCGAGGTCAAAGTACCTACCCTCTTTTGCAGTCTGTTAAAATACCAGGGCTGGATGGACGGATAGCTGAATAAAACGAGGATCTCAGAGCTCGTAGCCTGACGCTTCTTTGCAAGGATTTTCTCTTTAGGATAAAGACTGAAATCTAAAGTGCAAACAGAGATTTGCGCGTCGACGAACGGCAAATCAAAGAAAAGACGGATTTTGAATATATCAAAGCACGGTATAGAATTAGAGATGTACTAACGATGAATGCGGAAGCATTTAATTGAATTCAGAGTTAGACTGAATTTCTGTTAAGAATCTATGAATGAGATCGTCTAATTTTTAACAAGGAACTTAAAATGCCTTCTTGCATTATATATATAGATACATATATTTGGGTATATCAGTGAAAGCAATGGGCTTTTGATCATGAGCTCTCTCGATAATTGTTGCCAGGCTTCTAACCGGACGGCCACCGTTTAGCTTGTTAGATTGTCGCTAGTTACCCAGGTTGCCGACACTGCGCCTGGACACGCTCCATTTACCTAGGAACGCTCAGGAAAATTAACGCTTGCCGAACGATATTTTATCCAGTTCTACCAAGCTCTACTCAAAAGCTGTCGAACCTGCTTTCTCAACGATGAGTAATTCGCTCGATTTTAAACACATCGGTAAGCTTTGCACAGCATGAATTATGCAATTTTAATAACTACGAATATTTTAGTTAGTAACGAAACTTTTAAATATTACATGACTTATATCCGGCTGGTTGGAAATAAACTCGCAGTGGCTGTACGGGTTTTAATTATATTTAGGAATCGCAGCTCGACTCGCAGCAAAAAGAAAATTTCGCGACATTCGTGCTCATTCAACTACAAGTTACACGCTTATATCGTGATGCATGCTCCTCCTGACTCGCCCCTATTCACGATTCCGCTCTCGCAGCTTTCTAATCTATACATTGCAAGTTTCCTCCTTTGTGCAGGCGAACTCCAATGCGATTTCGATTTTTACTTTGATTCACCGGACCTAATCGCAAAAGCCTAAACCAACTATCATGAGGTATTATTTGCAATTCTCCTTACTCATTAATCAATCAATTATTATGCAAACTATTGTGCTAATTATTATAGGCAATTATGCAGTAATTGGCATGTGAATGACTAGATCAAATATTATTATTAGTATTGTAATCATTACATGAAATACTGCATTAATTATTCCATCAACT
The DNA here is from genome assembly GCF_001652005.2 of Ceratina calcarata. NCBI lineage: Eukaryota > Metazoa > Arthropoda > Insecta > Hymenoptera > Apidae > Ceratina > Ceratina calcarata. The sequence goes on along the minus strand of NW_017175971.1, from coordinate 1,338,635 downwards.
ATTGAATAAGGTAATTACTCTTAAAAAAATTTGCCCGCGGGAACGTGAAACTATCACGAACGGGTGCTACGGCACCTCTAGGCGCGCAAATATCGGTGGTATAAATTTTTCACGGGGGCAAAGCCGGACCGTGGACGGATTTACGAGCCACGGGAAAGTCGATCGCGTTAGTTATCGAGGTGGAAAATAATGTCATGAATAATGGAGGAACGCGCCGCGATATGTACTCCGTCGACGGAGGGTGGCAGTCGCGGAGCATTGAGGGGCAGCGAGCGTGGCGAAAAGCGGAAGGCTATAACGAAAAGGGAATGGGGAAGTAACTCGGCACAAAGTGTCCAGGCTATTAGCTAATTCGCAGACGTATATCATTCTTTTACGTTTACGTGATGGAATAGAAAATCAACGTCGTCACCTCTTTAGGGACCTTGTGCAAGCGGACCATTGTTTGACGAACGACAGTTTCTATCCCGTTGTCAAAGAGAGACTGACGACTCGTTAGATAAGTGAATCGACTCCCTGTCGAATATGTAGAAAATCTTACATGAAATTGCACTCTGACGATCTTCAGCCGTCCTTTGTTGTTTCATTACTATGCTCTCAACTGGTATGCTGTTCTGTTTCGTAAATGGACAAATGGGCTACATACTACTTGGCGGCGGATTCATTTGGTCGCATGTAAACGCGCGTACACACGCGCTCGGTGTTTTAAATGCAAAATTGAACCGGGTACATTTCTGGCCGTGGCCCGCGCGACGGAATTTAATTACAACGATCCGTCGTCAGGGGAACGCGGCGTCGGCGGACTGGGCCGCCCGGAAAAGCCAATCGTATTTCGACGTGTTCGAGTGACCAACGTGTTGATGGAAAGTCGATAACGGGCTGGTGGTAGACGGGAACCCGTTCTCGCCGCCGCCGCGACGTGCAAACGACGCCGACGCCGCCCTCCAATCATTTCTCTCTTCTCGTTCCCAAAACGCTTTAGCGAAACCGTAGATTCTGCAAGTGTACCGACTGCGGCACACCGGAGACAGATAACCCACCACAGCGAATGATCTATGAGCGACCAAATGTAAATTGCTGCAAGTCGCACGACGTGCGAGTAACAAATAACTATTAATATTAAACATTCGCCCTGAAGAAATATTCTCTACAGTTTCTTGACATATCCTTTCGCGGAATCGAGTCTGTTCATCAAATAGAATTGAGAGAGTCCGTAGGGGGTGAATGGTTAGAATTAAGTATTAATGTCCTTTGAAGTTTGTCAGGAACAGAATAGAATAGGGAACGAAGGAGGGCGGTCAGCTCGGATGAATGTTCTTACTTGTTCAGTTGAAAAAACGAGTAGAAGAACCAATTGTAATGGTTGCAGTTACCTGAAACGCTGCCAAACAGCGATCAAAAGCGGGTAGGGGGTTGGGTATTAAAGGAAGGTCCCTTTGATACAAATAGAGTGAAAAAGCCGGCAATTTTTGGCTCTGAATCTTTTATTCCTTGGAACCCGAAGCCAAGACTGGGTACAGAGGTAGACTATTTTCTTGCTGCAAGGAGATTATCCCCGGAGTAAAATAAAATTCAAGCTCGCGCGCTCCTGGGTCTGTATCAGTATATGTATGTCGGCTTTTCTCGGCCGATCGGATGTAAAATGCTGGGATACGTAAGATGGAGAATGCAGACGTCTCTGCAACGGTTCTGAAAGGCTTCGTTCGAAGTCCTTCGACGTAAATCACTCGCTCTCTCGATCGAACCTCGCTCACCCTCACTCTTTTTTCCGTCTCACGGTTTATCCATTTTCGGGATCGCAAACGAAGGGATTCGACGGCAGCCGTGACACCGCCACTCCGATATATGTTCTCCTCTTTCCTCGCACAGGCGCCGATCCCTTTTCCAAATTTATGTGCCCGGCGAATGGGGAAATTTCAAGAAAATTCCAACGCGACGCGTTCTTTATCCCGAAGGGATCGGTTCGATCCTTGTCTGGTGTCTGCCGAGTCTGGTTTGCATTTAATTTGACGACATTCATTCACCTCCGTTTGCATACTCATCGCGGTTAACCGAGGCTATTATTTTTTCATTCCTCGAACTTTTCAATCTCTCGCAACATAAATTTGTAAATGTTTAATTTAATTTTCAAAGAATTTGTTAACTTCTCAAATTTCATAAAATGTGCTTCGCTCTCGGTTTATAATTTATGTAAAACTATCTGTCATATGTCCTCGTTCGTATTTTGTAGTGACCGTGCAATAAAGCAATTAATAAGTAAAAGGAAATAAATTTAGTTAGCGCAGCTTCGGTGGAAAACGAGTCAAGAGCCACGGTTCATTTCGAATTCGTAAAGCAATTAACGAAATTATACGGAGAAATATCAGAAGCCTCAAGTGTACCTCAAACAACGTACGATCTTTAAATGCAATTTCACCGACGGTGGCCGGCGTATATAAGCTCAATTTCGTCGGCGATGCATTAGAGCCCTCGACCCCGGCGGACGGCGTCTCCCAATTATTCAAAACTTAATGCGAACCGTATCCACTCTCCTTTCAAAGTCTATATATCCAACCCACGAAAAGTGGATCTGGCTTGCAAAGTGACAGAGCGCGGCTCCCGACACTGGGCTACGGTTTCAGACAGAGCTCCTCATCCCTTTCGTTTCTCCTTTTCACCCTGTTCCATCTTTCCACTCCCATTTCTTTCCCGCCTTTCTCAACCCGTTCGTTTCAATCTCCCTCTCTTTCTCTCTCCTTTTCTCATGGCTTTATCAATCTTTCGCGCGCATACGCGGCACACGGCTAGGCGTTCGCCTTTTTTCTCCGCCCCGCACGCAAGGGTCTTCTGTTTATCTGCGTGAAAGCCACTCTCTTCGAATCGAGATTTCCAAATACATACACAAAAGACTCCTTCTGCCACTCCCTCGTTCACGGAACTGCATACGTTCCACCACATGAAAATCAAGCTTACTCGTGTATTCGCGTTATTCACTGAATTCTGAGAATTCTAATATACGGTTTTTAATAAAGTATATCACTTGTATTTCCTACTCGAATCAAGATACCCACGTTACAGAGTTTTAAACCGTAAAGAATTAGCCATACCTTAAATTAAATCGCGGGAACGATAAATAAAAGGGTCATCGGCATGAATCACGAACACGCGTCAAGTGGCCGGTCAGATAACGAAGTGCTTACCGGGGCGGGCGAGTTCGATTTTCAAATCGAACGTCATTAATTCCCAGCGCACGTCGCTATTTAACCTCGATTCGATAAATCGCCGCAGAATGTTGCTAATTACCCGATAATAATACCACACCGGTGCAACGGTGGGAGGGCTAATTTGCGTTGCTCCGAACTTCACTCCAAAATTGCCTCTTCCTCTTCCTCTTGCATTACTTCTTTCATTCATTCCTTCGCCTTTCATTTCCTCACTCCTCCCTTTTGGTTTAATACGTGAGGCGAATATTTCGATCGATTCATTTATCGAAGTCCTAATTAATATTTCCAAGCAACATCAACCTCTTCCTGCCTCCCTCCGTTCGCCTTTTTCATTTCGATATCATATTTCTTTCGTACAGATTATTCTAGCATCAGGTAGTTGAAAATTGTTTAAGCGATCGAACGTCAGTTGCATCGCCGCAAGGTTTCCAAACAGATATAAATTTTTTAACAAATTGAGAAATGAATTATTCACGAATTCAGATCGGCTGACAATCTTGCAGTTTTATAACCTGACACGACCTAATCAATATTTCTACAGTTTTACGATAAATTTTAACTGGTGAATCCCCTCCGGAATGCAAATACATTTCCCGGGCATGATATGTACAACCCCTTTCAATCAACCGGCCCGCTAATTGACAGATTTATAGTATAAATATAGGACGCAGCAGAAATGTATCTGGCATGCCTTGGCCCCGATCCCGTCCCGCCCCGCGTCGTTCCTCCGTCAAAAAGCGATATTTATTTTCTGTCATCGCATCGGGAACGAACGGGTTTTGCGGTAGCATGCCAGCCGCTCCCGCTTGCGCTCCCACGTCGAACCGGTTTCGCGTTGTATCCTGCCAGAGGGATATCGGTGGTTTACGAAAATTAATGCTGATGCCAGGCCACGAGCCGTTATTTGGCGCCGGTTTAAGTGGTAAAACCTCGCAATCAACGCCGGTGATTGATGCGTCATCCCTCCCTTTGTGCCGCGTCAACGACACACGCTATATAGAAACGTCACTCTTTAACAATAGTTTTCGTGCTTTCGACACCGGCCCGTCATAATTTGTCGATAACACCGACGTCCCGCTGTATGCACGCGCGCCACAAATCTTTCGTGTCGCGAGCCACCAACCTGTGTACATTTCGTGTACTTTCCCGTGATTTCTGACCGGCACGATTATTCGGAATGGTTCTTTTCATCCCGTGAAACATAGTTAGAACGTTTCCCCAACGAAACAACGGCGTAAGCAAAAATATTCTGAATGCATTTAGAAACGTCTTGCACGAAGTTCGTTGAATATTCTAGCTTTAATCCGGCTCTTAAAGTACGGGACTCGATGGCTCATTATGGCTCCTATGTAGGATAACGTATCGCGTGATAGAAAAGCTCGGAGGTTCGTTTAAGCGGAGGTATCAATTTCCTCGGTGCGCGAGAACGAAAATCGATTTAGGTCCGCGATAAGCGGGGATGGAGGGGCCGGCGGCGTCAAATCGTGAAATTCCGTAGACGGCTTAATTGCTCGAGCTTCGGATTCTATCAATCAGTCCCGTCGCTAATTGGGCCAGTCACGGCCTCGTTATGCAGCAAATTAGTGGTCACTCGCTGCACGCCCGGCCAAGATGGCGAATCCCAACGCGAAGATAGCTATTTCGTTGCACCCCCGCGCCTTGTCATTAGGCCGTAGTTCGCTTACAGTAGTTAGGGTTCGCACGCGAATTCACCTGCATCAAAATTTAATCGTTCACGTTAATGGCTGACAACCGTGGAAGCCACGGCGAAAACTTCATCGTGCTGCGCGTATCGATCCGCGAGGCGCGCTTTCAATTCAGAATTTTATACTGCGTAATTTCGCTAATCAGGTGTAGAAAAAGCGTTCCTCGAGGAGATTACTAGGGAAACGTCAGCATCGTCACGTTGCTAATTGTCAGTCGGTCAATCGAGAATGTATCGCGGCGGAAACGAAGTTACAGGTGGGACCGGCAGATAAGTGGCTTTTCCGCGAGGTGAAACAACTTAAAAGGCGATCGAACAGCGCAGAAAACGGATCGTAATGAGATCCCGGAGGAAATCTCGTCTCGGAGAAATAACGACGTTGTCACTGGCTCGTGTTTCTTTCCAGACACACCAGCCGCATCCCCAGAGGATCCTTCATTTCGCCCGGCCTCCCTTTCTCTATCTCGTTTTATCGGCTCGTCGGAGTTTTTGCTCGTTACACGCCGACTGATTTTCGGGTCGTGGGCCAAACTGCCCTCCGGTGGGCCAAAGTTTGGCTATCGGAATGTTGGCATTACCGCCGCAACCTGACTGACTCCAATCCAAACACGTCCCTGAACTTCTAATTAAAACGCTCCACGCGAATTCGTGTACAGAGAGGTCACGCGACGCACGACTACTTCTAATAAATACCTCGATAGACGTTGCGTGACTTTCTGATTACCGAATCGTTACAGTTCCACTCCGCGCGTTGGAAAACCGACGGCTAATAGCTTGAGAAATCAATGAATATGATGAGCTCGTTTTCTGGGAATTTCTTCCACCGACAACAGAGCATGATTAATACACCGCAGATTTTTATGCGATATAAAATGTAACGTCAATTTTAAATTTCATTTTTTTATCATACGTACAGATACAATTCTTAGTCTAATAATGATTGAGGGAAGTTTACGTTCGTGTGGAATTTTTGGTAGGTGCTTGTAACGATTTAGATGACGATTTATAACAGTTTTATGTCTGAAAGAACGATTCAAATAAGCGACGGCGATACACGTCGGCGTGGTTGATATCGAGACCGGGTATAAGCGGCCAATCGATCGCCGAGGAAAGTCATAACCGGAGTGCGGGCGGCTTTTATTCTCGGTGCGCACCGCATACTTGAAATTCCATCTCGTAGCGAGAATACCTCCGCCTTGGAAGGCGCATGCTGAGGGAAACGTTCTTTATGCGTGCGCGAGGCGAGAAGGGGGATCCATTTGGAGAGCAAACTTCATTTGAATGCGTTCAGTGGATAGCACGTACGATCGACCGGTATACATATAAAACCGCGTCAATCGATATTTTGTCTAGCCGAGGAGGATTGGCCATCTCTCTAATCGATCGGCGATGCCTGACAACTTGTTACTCGCTGTTAAGGGCTTGTCGAAAAAATATTTTTATACAAAGAGTCCGGGGGTTATTAATACACCGGTGATCTTTATGGTAAAGGGGAACGCACGTATACGAAAAAGCTTTTGCGAGTTGCATATCCCGGACTCTCATCAGCTACGCGTAGCCAGCGACGAAACTTTGAAGTTAATATAAATATTCGATCGCGCTTCCATCTATTCCGCGTAAAAAAAAAAAAACTCTGGGAGAGAAGGTAACACAAAGTTTTTCACATTACCATCCCTTTCTGTTATTACCTTTCCCCTAGCCTTCTCGTCCTATCAATTTCAGATAAAATTGGAGAGCCGAACTCATTCCCCTTCTGCTTTTTATGTATGACGCGCAACAAAAATGCGAAGAAAAACCGTGTTGAAAAGCTACGCTGTCACCGCGTCACACACGATCTTCTATTTTCCTCTTCCACTTTCATATCAGTTACTGATAATGTTAAAACAGTCTCGTTCCTTGTGAAAATATTTTCCGTCACTTCCATGCTTTGTTATTTGATTAAAATTTTCCGCGACAACAGTCCGTTCAATTAACGTAAGATGCATATATGGAGGGTAATTGAAAAGTCTCGTTGGATGTAACAGTGTCACGGAAAACTCGTTTTTCTCGTTTCGAAAAACGGTCGAAGAAAATCGGATAGACCTGTATCTAGCTACATTGAAGAAAAAAAGTCACAGCCCTTTACATCTATAGACGAGGAGGAGTATACTCTCGTAACCCATAATACCCCGACCTGGGTAAGGCAGTAAGTCGCGAACGTGATCCGCGGAAAAGCGTGGGGCCCGCCCCTTTTACGTGATCCCAGCGAACTTTTCGGTCGTCGACGACTCGCTTTTACGTATGTATTACATCGCCCGCGATGTAAACTACTTTAATCCGGGTTCCGGAGTCGGCACTCCGCCGTGCCGCGTGGCACGGATTTTTCCACGCCCGATTCCCGACCTCGTATCGCGGGCTCTTACGGTCCTCCCACGGGAACAGGGACAGGGAGAGGGCGATATTACGCTAAAACAACCCCTCGCCCACGTAATCCGATGAGGACACTTACCGAGACTTCGGAAATTGCTTTCCTTTCGATACTCAGCTTGCACTGACAACTACGGCGAACTACTCCCTGACACTCTACGCTCTACCTTCTAAAAAAAAAAATAAAATAAAAATAGAACCAGTTATTCATCGATCGTGTGAGAAAAGTATTTTCTGAGGTTTCGAAATTTCGAAGGAAAAGAGAAACATAAAAGCGAATATTTGCTGCATCGTGATTTCGAATCCTCTGACCAATCGCGCGTGTGAAGAGGATTTTCGATAAGCTTTTTAGGGGAGCGAATCTGCAGGTGCAAAAGAACGAACTTTGATATACCATTGTCGCGTTTGGCTTTTACGCGGTGACCGAGCGGCCAAGAACCGTGCTTCCCACGGAGTTCCCGGTGAATACTGAAAGAAGCCGGAAAATGAAGTTTCCGGCTGGAGAAAGCATGGCCCGTGCCCGGGTAAGAAAGTGGACGACGCGAGGCGGCAACAACTCGGGGAGAAGGCGACAGAAAAATCGAAGATACAAAGGATCTTGCCGGATAATACCTGAGGCACTTCTGGAAGATAATGCCCAGAGCCAGATGACGTGGTCGCTTTCCCGGTGAAAGAATTACGCTAGGAAATAAATTGGAATATGCTCGGAGCGGGTTCTTAACGTAGAATCAGGCGCCGATGCTTTCATCGAGCCAATCGAGCCACCTACTACTAAATTAGTATCGATGGTATAATGCTTTAGGGGAGAACGATCGAACCCAAGTGAAATCTCTATCACCGCAAGAACTTCGTATCCGGAGCTAAGTGAAACTTCGCTTTGATGGGAAATTCTACTTCGATGCGCCCTTCTTCTCTGGCCTTTGACTTTTCTCAGACGATCTCGATGTCCTATTGTTTCCCTCTCATTCTAATCATCTCATTCTCTTTGAAAGCAACTTCTGAAATCTGATAAAGATATCGCAACGCTCTAATGTCCGAAGATAAATATTTTACAACAATAAAAAATTAAAATATGGAATAGAAAATAGACTTGCAAAATATACCAGAAGGTCTAATGCTGTCGAGTAAAGTGGAGACATAACACTGCGATCGACTGTGCTTCGTATACTTACTCTTTCTCATAGATATCAGGGGAACGTCCCGGAAGCTCAACTATGCTATTGTCACCCATGGTGCAAAAGGTGTATCGACAAACCATTCACCTCGCGTTCTATACAACTTCTATCTCGACATCACGCTTCTGTTATAATTTTTTATCCTACTTCTTTCGTTATTTTCTATTTCCTTCCTCCTTGATACTACCGATTTAATTAACGAACTCGGATTAAATTTGTTCAATAGAAAAGATTAGGATTGAACACGATAACAAAGAGACGATCGAGCGAATAAGACAGCGTCAATGAAAGCATTATCTATGGTAGTTGGTCGAAAGATCAAGATGGGGAATTAAATTCGGCCCGAAATAATGGTCCGAAAGCATTGACGAGCGGGCGAGCGTATCCGAGCGGATTCGCGCGTGCACCATCCCCTTCTGGGAAAGCAAACACTTGCCCGCGATTCCTAACGAGACTCGACAAGCTCTGATGAGATCTCGCCTTCGAGCAAGCACACAAAATGCCTCTCGGTTCCTCCATCGCCGAACGAATCCTTCCTCGCCCATGTTTCCTCTACGTTGTTCACCGTACGTCATGAGTTTATTCTTTGCGCCTCGTTCCCTCACGATACCCCCAGGAGTTCCAATCCTGTCGTTTTTCGTTCTGCGCTCAATCGAGCCCTTACTTTCCCTTAATTGCATTCCCAATAGACTACGCGCTTTCGAATGCCTCTTGCAAGCTCGCCTTTACCGTTTCGTGTGTTTGAAGAGGTCACGGCAGACGTCTCTTTGATCGAGCATCACCACACAATTGACCTGGTTCCTATTTTAGGGTGGAACGAATTTTTTATAAATATTCATTCTCTCTAATAATTTAGAATTATGACAGTTTGTTGTAAAACTATTTTCTTCACGAGTAGAATATATTAAATCTTAATACAAGCTGTAGCCACAACTATAAAAGAATGTGAAAACCTTAAGGACCATATTCCAATCTCGGAAAGTATTGGAGTCAATTATTATCCGGGTCCACCCAAGCGAAAAGCTCTTCAAACTTCTTCTCGTCAGTCACATATTTTATTACCGTCTGATCCATTTGTCCCCGCAAAGCGTTTAAATCGACCGCAGTTTCATCCAAGAGGAATCCCTCTACTCCAGCCGATTTGTTCCCTTCTCTATCGAACTTTCCTCGTTGCAAAAATTCTATCGAGGATCGCCCGAAGTCGTAATCGACCTTATTTCGTATCGCGTCACCACAGACTCGATTCCTTTCCACTTGAGAACTGTTCGATTTTAAAAATCGCGGATGACGTTCCACCGACACCTCATAAATGTTCGAAACTCGGTGTTGATAACGCGATGGCCCATGGTTTCGAGATAATCCGTTTAATTCTGGATCACGAAACCGAGAAAAAGGAGCGAGGATTCCTCGGATCTTTTTTATTATCTCTGGTGAACGAGGCTCGCGAGAAGTGGGGCGAGTTTAAGAAAGTTTCGCGGGAGAAGTTCTTCAGATCCGATAAGTAGCCGAACACTCCGAAAACCGCGGGAAAAAGGGACCGAGAATGTCGAGAGGGAATCTCAGTTCGAGGCGTGGAAAAACCGTCGGGACTTTTTGCTTTGCTTACAGAGGGAGGGAGAGCGAAAGAGAGAGAGAGAGAGAGAGAGAGAGAGAGAGACAGACGGAGCCACGTCGAACCCCGCCTCTTTTTATCGTTATTAATGTTCGTCGGGGGTGGAATCGCGGCAGTTGATCGGAAAATATTTCATGCCTCCGGTGACGCGGTGCGGCGCGATGCTGCGTAAGCTGCTTGTACTTTCACTGCAGATAATTAACAATTGCTTTCCGTTCCGTTGAATAATACAGTCTGACAGTTGCCCGCAAATCGGATCAAAACTCACGCGAGTCGAGTCTTGAGTCCGCGTACATATGTATACGTCGCGCGTTCAATTTAATTTTACTGAAGCTTGGTCAGAAGCTTGAACATTCCATATTTTCTGTAAAGCACGGGAAGGTGATTACTTCAATAATTTAATGATACATAAAATTTGAAACGTCTGATGGAAACTAGTTCTCAATTCTTCATTGTAGGAATTAAATTATGAAGTAATTCAATTTCGTATTCGGCAACAGTTTTCATTTATTATCGGGAAACATTGGCAATATATGAAGGTATAATCCGACTCGTTCATGAAACGGACAATAAAACGATAATTTGTCTAGATCGTTCTTTATCAAGGAATTATAATCTTAAGTGTAACGTATAATCTTCGATGCGCGGCTTTTACTTTCGGCGCGAATCTACCACTCGCCGCTAAACCGCAAAACACCTGGGACCGTTATCGAAATCCGATCTTTATTTACTCTGTGTATTACAACTAGTTCGCAGAGTACCGACGGTGTGCCGTGGCGATGGAGAATATCAGGTTATACAGGAAGTTAGTAAACCTGAACAGGGAGCAGATCCGAAATGGACCTATAAATTCGTGAAGCCGTGTAACGGAAACCCGTTCGCTCCTAGGCGCGTCTTCTTTAGTCGATATCTTGAGAGAGTATGCAATATGTTTATATGTACGACGGATCATCGAGTTGTTAACAAAATAAACACGCAATTGCAAATAGAATTGCAGTCCCGAATTTTTGAAAGTGATCAAATCCCGCAAAACGATATTATCTGTGCTTCGCGATGATGTGTTACATTTAAATCTGAAATATCGTAATACGAGGTAGCATCATTTATTGATCCTCTTATTTTGATGCGCGATGTTCCAAAATCGAACTCGATACGTATTAATCGTCTTATTGCACGTCGAATTTTCCCTCGGTTCGATTCGGAATTCGAAGTGAAATTGTATTACGAACAGTGCGAATACATATTCTCTCTAGCCGCATGAAACTTTTTAATTCAATACAACATTAATTGAGTTCCCTGCGCGCGATGTGCCACCGCAGACGGACGAGTGCTTAAATTCTCGTGGAAAACGCTGACCCACGAACTGTCAGAGATTCCCATCAGCTTCATGGTCACGATTCGGATCTAGCCATCAAAATTGCAAACCCTTGTCTCGTTTCCAACCCCACCCTATCTGGTATGTCCTTTTTGTACCCACTCTCTCTCTTTTCCGCGTCGGCGTTATCTCTTCTGTAGCAAAAATCTCGCAGAATCCGCAGAACCGGGCTGGGCGATGTCTGGCAGTGAAACGGAGGAATTTTCCAAAGAACCGAGTCACGCGAGAAACAAAATGCTACGAGTGGTCTCGACCCTCCCCCTCTGGCCTTTTTCCTCCCTCATCCTCTACGTACACCGCGGTTCATAAGTTTTAAAACACTTCCAAGTGTTTTATTGCTCATCGAAAAGTCTGACAGTAAATCATGTAACAGTAGCCGTGTAAATTATGAAGAATTTCAATAAGATTTTACATCGAATGAACGAACAGAAACAACTTCCAGTCAATAATTTCAATAAAAGAGGAACGTACTTTAAATTTGTCAATGTTTTATCTTTTGCCCTACATACAATTTTTTTTACAAATTCCCCTCGATAAATGTAGAAGTGTTACTATACGTAATCCACTGAATAGAATTTATATCAGCTGAAATAAAAGAACGCTGATATAAACCGTACGTACCCTTTTCTCTCGCTTCCATTATGATTTTTACTCATTCAGAAGGGATGAATCATGCACGGCACGCGATTTATACGCGTTTTCGCGCAATTAACCGACCGATTGAGTTTACGGTGCGCTCGAAAAAAGCGCGGGGAAGAACGCGGTCAAAACGTTTCAACGATTCATGCTTCTTGGCGTTTCGCGACCCAATTTTGAATCCGGCTCGCGAAGCGCAGTGTGCGGACAATCGATTTTTACATAGCTATACTCTTTTTTTTGGCCGGAAATTCCGCGAGCGTCAGCGAGATGTTTCCGCGCGGAAATTATTACCGTTGCGCTTGGTAGCCCGTTACTGGAAATTCCGGCGCGATTGTCCAACGATAAACCCTATCACGGTTTTATTGGCTTTGATCTTAGCCGGTTTGCAACGCGTACGAATAATCTGATTGATTCTTTCCAGCATTGTCGTACAAATAGGGGCGATTTGGTCACTAACGTTTTAATAAACTATTGCCTCTGTCTACTAAAACTAGCGCGCAGTTTCATTAAAGTCATGACAAAAGCGTATAATCCGAACGAATAAATTAACAATTATGAATCGGATACGATGTGCGTACATACCCAAAGCTCGGGTACATGGTTAAAAGCTGGAAGATAAATGGACAAACAATGGGCAGACGGGGAACGGGGTCGCACGGGTGCAAGAGGGGCTGGGGAAGAAAACAATAGGGTGGCGACAGTTTCGAGGTAGTGTCGGTGAGGATAAAAAAGGCGGCGTGCAAGCCGCCGCGAGCTTTATTAATTAAGCTAAGTACATGACTTTCGACCCCAATCCGTCGCGGCTCGCTTCAGGCCGTGTCGTCGCCGCCGCGTCGCGTGATCCCGAGGATCTTTAAACCAGACGCGGATGCTGTATAAATAGCTCCACGCACTCGACCATAGTTGACCCCTGACATACCTCCGCTATCTAACTAGTAAACATCCTGCGGCGTTTTTAGAAATATTTAATTATTCTTTAATCATTGAAACATCTCTCTTAATCTGTACATCGTTCATGGAGTAAATGATGATCTAGCTGATAACGGCACTCGTCCATGTAGTTATCTGTGAAATTGACGCGATGTGAAAATTTTCTGATTTTTGTCAGTGTTTCTCTTGTCTGTTCTCTTCTGGACACTTCTTACGATGCTTTTGTGCGTTGTTCCTAGCGGAATCTGAATTTACTTAGAGAACTGGGCGTATCGCGACCGATACAGGAAAATGTTTTTACCAAATGGCGAGGCCAACTCCATTGTGCTCGACGCGAGATAACCGAGACCGACCCGGGCAACGAAGTGTCTCCGCTTGGAACGAGACTTCCAGACTACATATCCTCCAGCTCTCTGCTTCCAGATCAGCGCGCGGAAACGAAACTGACTGTTTTTGGAAATGAGTAAACATTTCATCCTAGAAATCCTGCCGTGTATCATGTGTAATGTAATTTTTCTACTCTTCTCGAGTACCAGGCTTTCGCGCAGACTGCTGTGCGCGTACGTCTAAACCACAAAGGCAACCTGGGAATCGCGCATAACTTTCTTGTTGAACGAGACACAACATTATTGCTGTAGGCTAATTGAATTGTTAACTCCTGGTTTAATAATGATTAAGCTTCCTTTCAAGTGATTAAGATCGAGAGTTGCTTTATCAATTTTGTTAAATGAAATTGCTTCAGAAACTCTAGAACGGGTTTCGAACTTGATGCGATTAAAACTTATATTTAATATTATACTCTCGACGATCCTGTTCCTTTGATTAGGTCACCATGCAAATGTTAAGAAAGTTGAACAGCACGTATTAAGAATATCTGATGCCATGCAAATTTAAGCCTCCCTTATGTAAAACGAACTCGACGACGGAGAGGCGAAAAATATTCAGGACGATTTGAAATCGAAACAGTGATTTGTATCATTGAATTCGAAGGGGAACATGTCTATTCGCGATCAGACACGACTTCTACGTGTAATACTCGTACAGAAGGTTTTATAAGAACCATGTAAACTGTTCTCAATCTTATGCTTTACCCCCACGGTGCTAGTAAAATTTCATTTCTGCATTTAGAGCTCGAGAGATATCATCCACGAAGCTGGAAAAGAAGCGTAGACGACGATAACGATAACGGTAACTGGATTATTATCTGAATATAGATGCAACATTCTACTGTAAAGGAATAAAGAATTTTATCGGCTCTCTCTGAGCACTCCCGTGGTCCTTTTCGATTCCAATTGCCTCGCACGGAAATTCACTTTAGATCTCTCGCATACATCGTGCTTTAATCATTTCTAAGAACATATTTACCTGGTCACATGTACAACTATTTTATTGTAATCACTTTACCAAAACAACGAGCGATCGATTACGTTACATTGCAAAAAAATATAGTTTCTGATAAATTGATAAGCGTTTCATGATTAATAATATCAGGATTGAGTCGAAGAGTTGAAACGCTGAACACATGAATTATAGAGATTCTTTTTTTTTTTTACATATAAGATGAACATTTTCCAGAGACTAGTCGGGAGGGAATGCGCGCTCACGCATGTTCGAGGGCGAACGTGCATGAATATTCATGAGCCGCGAAATGGTCCGTTCTGGAAAAGTCCTGGCTTGGGAAACGCTTCAGAAGTTACATCCCCCGTTTCCACATCCTCGCCTACGTAGTCCTCATCCACACAAGTCTTTTCTACCAATTCTTTTTCGTTTGGCCGCAACCCTCCCCCTCGTGATCCTGCGAGACCCTTTCAATTTTCACTACGCTCGCATTTAACGACGGTGATTATCACTCGCTTACAATACAGTTCCACGATGCCGTTCTATTTTTCAGCTCTCGTCTTCATTTTCTCCCTCTTTACATTTCCTTCTATTCTTCTCTATTAATACATTCAACATCCCATTATCCTCATATTTTCCAGTTATTAATGAGTCCATGCTTTCACGATCTACCCCTGTCTACCTAACCTTTCATTTCCTTATTACTTCTCTTCTTAACTGAGCATTTCGAGTACGATCGACTTAAGTACGGAATCAATTCGTAAGGTTGCAAGGTGCTCGGTTGGCACAATTATCCGGGTCAATCGCAGACCGCAAATGGGGTGTTACGTTCCCAAGGCAGTGCTCGATGTTCCCAGCTTCACAAGGAGGAAACTTTTCCGCCTGCGCTTATCGTACTTGCTGAGAAACCACGAGGACCAGAAAGTTCAGTGTATACAATGGAGACCCCTTACTTAGGCGATACAGACTACTTCTGCTAAGCAAATATCTAGATAAGGAATTCAGCAATTTCGCCAATTCAACAACCATCTATCCACCATATAATAAAAAAAAAATTAATTTTGATATAGATTAAATAATTTTCTTTTTATATAGACTTTTGAACTGATTAACAATCACCTTCGCGTTATAAAAGTAAACTTAAACAATTCTCTGGCTTATTTTTTCATTGTATTTCACGTTACAGGACGTTGGATTGACTATTGAAAGAGAACAGAAGAGCCTTGAGAATTAGGATAACTGTTAGCGTATTGAAGCAACGAATCTAACTGTTTTCTCTGTAATCACACTTTCTCCTCTGTGTCGCGGTGCATTGAGATTCGCATTAACGCCGGAGAATAGCTCGCGACAAGCTTTTGAAGGGAGCCTCGCGAAAGAAATTGAGATCCGCAACAAGTTGCACTCGAGAATGTAAACAGGCGTCCATAGGCGGTGTTTGCATGTTGAACGACGAGGTTCGGGAGGATCCTGTTGCAAGGTACATCAGATTCCGGGATCTCCTCCTTCGAGAACGTTTCCTCTTGGCTGCAATCCACCAAGAGATAATCCACGACCGAATAACGAGGACGTCTTTGAAGAATTACTAAATAAATTATGCATTACGAATATCCAATTGTAATGCTGATTTAATTGATTTGTATGAACAAACATACTTTCCAGTGAAACAGTTAAATATTTAAACGAATTAATGAAATTTAGATGAAGATAAAAACAGGTTTGTAAATAGGGTTATAAATAATGCAGAGTTAACAACACCCTCGTCGTAGATGATTATCGATAGTGAGCGCGTGTCAGGCGAGATTCGCAAATAGGAAAGGGACGATGACGCCGGTAAGGGGGCTGGCGGGGACGAATCGACGGTCCGGCTATCGAGCGGAAATTCTACGGCGCAGAAAGGTGAAGACTGGGGCGCGACCAGGGTGGCGAGAGGGTAAATCCCCCTTTTGGTTAAAATTCACGGTACGAACCGGGGCCGGGCACTCCTACTCCCCATCCACCCCCGTCCAACCCGAAACGACGAGCGCACGGTGTGCATGCTCGGCTGACCACACTGTCGCTGCTAGTAATCCGTAGGATCGGCTTGCTGTCGCGTGTCCGGAAATTATAATTCGTACACGCTGCCAGTCTGTACAGCCAGAGGATCAACGGACACGGCAGCTACCCTACGACCATCGACCTATTCCCAATCGTTGCCTGCGGTATAATTAAATGCCTTTGTCTCTATTTCATTCGCATTTGTACCACCTACGATTCAATTTTCAAACTCGTGATCTCTGTCCTTTGATGATTCGGTCACAACACCTTCCACTCTATTGCAATGATTATATTTTGTGCCGCAATTGCATTTGCCTAGGAAAACATTTCTTGTACGGTACGTGCACATGAGATTTGGAAAGATTTCAGGACGTCCCATTTTTTCTTACTCTTGAAAGTACTCGAATATCTTTAAAGTGGGTGGCGCACAATTTTTTATCGCTGTCCAAGTTTCTCTACCCTTTTGTCTCGAAGACAAATGTCCCGCTGTCGGGTTTAGGTGCGACTCTGTTCCCCTTTTGTAGGACCGGAGGATGGCGCGTCATAGGTAGCGACACTTTACAAACGAACACGAGGGACAACGAATTGGCCGAATCGTGTACAAAGTTCCCAGGCGTCGTGTAAGCCATCGATTGCACGTCAGAGCCGGGCCCTTAAGTGCTCCTTGACACGAGACCGGTAAGAGAGTGGAATTCGCTGTTCCCATCCGGTTCACCGGATCCCATCTATCGACTGCTAGGAATTTACGCACCTCTGCTCGATTTCCATTATCTTCAATACTCCTGTCTTGTAAGCTCTTTCAGATTTTCGTTAACCATTCCAATCCTCATGTCGAATGGCACTGAGCATAAAAATTCCAATACAATCTTGACAATCCCGTCTTCTTCGCTGGATTTTATATACGTATGAAACTTCGAAGATTAATCTGATGCATATTTAATCACATAGTCCAGTGCATAGAGTTGAAATTTCGTGAAACTCGTCAGTTCGTAAAATCTCAAAAAAGATGGAAACGTCTACCGGGACAGAGTAATAATGTTTCTCGTGAAAGACCGTGAACGTCACAGGAAACACCGGAACATGAATTTAAAGGCGTCGCGTCGCCGTAGCTACGTATTGTCGAGTCTCGATTGTCCGAGAGGCGTATTATCCGAACCGTTTGAAGTTCCTACGCGAATACCGGCGAGATGAAGTTCATCCTTTGACGCGCTTTTCGTCGAGCCGAATGTCAAGTCGGGGCGGTATAGAGTTCCGTAGCTACACGTAACACGGGCATGAATATGAATGGGAGCTTCCTGTAGAAAATTCGCGGAATCTCGAATCGCGCCCCGCCTCGTCAGGAAATATTTTGCGTGTCAACATTGCGACGAACAAGTAACAACAGCGAGGGAACACGATGAAAATAATCGAAAACGTAAAAAAACTATCTCCCGGCGAGTGTTTGTCGGCTTGTTTGTTTTCCATACACCTCACTATCAAAATATCCGCGCCACCAGTCGGACATTTCTTTTTTTTTTATAACTGTTAACATAATAATTTCTGTTCTGTGTTCTCTACGTTCGCCGGCTTGCCATTACGAATAATTGCAATAATTAATCAAATAATTTGTAGACTGGTATTTGAGTAAAGGGGATTGTAAATGGCTGTAGAGAAGAAGAAAAAATAGTTGAGATATCCGTTTTAATTTGTTCTTTAGCCAGCAACGAGTACGGATAGCAGTTATAAAGCCGGCTTGGCTCCTTTTTTTCTCCGGAACAAACCTTGAGAACAGGGTTTTCCGGGTACAACGAATACCGTAAGAAGATTTTTCTCTCTCTTCCTCTTCACGGAGGAAAGCGTTACAGGAAACGTCGGGGACAGTAAGAAGATGAGGTTAAAGCGGAGGAAAAGTAGCGACGGAGTTGGCGGCATGTAGCAAAAAGCTGGCGACAAAAGAAACGTGACGGAAGTCGGAAAGCGAAAGACACTGCAAGTCCGATCCTGAGTGTGACTCGAACTGGAATTGTCGCAAGTTTTTCAGCCGTTTAAGCACGTGCTCCAATTCGTCCGAGCATTATTTGAACGTTTTAGAAGACAATAATTTGTTTTTATTTTCCTACACTTTTTATTTAACTCTCGCTCGTCCATTTGTGAAGAATCATCGTGGCATTTCGAGAGCCGCGGTTAGACTACAGTTTAAAAGGGTACAAGATGTAGGAGACCGGAGAGCTCTTTAAACGGAACCGTAAGGATTCACATTTCTCGCTGCAGGATCTGAGATTAAACGCGTCCCCGTAAAAAAGCTGTACGCGTGGTATTCCGAGGAGTGAAAGCAAGTTTTGTTATAGCAGACGATAGCCAAGCTTTTAGCTGTTTTCGTGGTTGTTTAATCGTTTTTATCCGGTAGCGATTCAACGCCAAGTGCTCCGTGTGCCTTCTACGTTTTATTTGTATTTACCCGTCGTTGAAAAATGAAAGAGTAAACGAGTCGGAAACGGGTTAACGATGATCGCGGCGATCGTTAAAAATTATTTTTGACGTTCTGCGGGTGGGAAACACGAGGATCGAGGAGATGGCATTCGCACGATTGACGCCAAAACAACGCGAGTGTAATTTATCTTCCGGCCGTCAGGATATAGATACAGGCGAATACTGGATTAAGGCAATTAACACGCCGGTGGCTATTCGACGTGCACGTCTGTGCGGCCGTGTGCGTGCGTGTCACCGAATGCGCAACACTATTCATCAATGTCGGGTCGCATTATAGATTAATTCGGAGATTTCTTGAGCGTGATATTCAATTCGATTCGAGTTCGATCGATAAACATTGGCAGTGGTGATGACGAACACGCCGACCTAACTCGTACTCCCTAATGCGACTGCTCATCACTATAAAACATATTGTCGGAACGTTGAATTTCACCGAAAACATGGCCCGAGTCGCAATTGAATGCCGGCGTTGCTTCAAAACCAACCGAAGAAACAAAAGCTCCGACTTCTTCCGTATTAATCCCGAGAATATCTTAGCCCCCGAAGGGAGAGGCCTACCTCGCTTTCAAACTCCAAGAGGACCACTTCAATTTTTACGTGGCTCGCCAAAGAAATTTGTTCTCGTCATTTCCTTACTCGTACTTCATACGTTGACCCCGCGTTACACTTTCCTAACGAGAGTCATTGAAAACTTGGTAAAAGCTTACGAATCAATCCTTCCGGCCATAGAATCATGCACGCATTTATTAAACGAGATTTAAAAAGATCTTAGAAATCATTTACGAAATTAATGGTTTCGGTGGATGAGGAGCGTGGAATTTTCAAATAACAGCAGTGAACATGCATACACCGAATCTGGGAACCATGTCACGAACGTAACTACCGGAATCTGTCCGAAAAATACAGTTGCGAATTATCATCAGCACGGTTTGTACCTTTCGCGAAGGGTTGCTAATGGTATTCATGGCGTCCCGGAGGATCAGCGCGAAGGGACAGGAGGAACTGGGAAACGGAGCTTAAAACGTTGGTTAACAGGGACGCGGACTTTTTCCCTTTTCACCGGAGATGGGTACGATCCACGTTGGGAAGCCAGAAATTTACTCTCCCCTGGGGAGAGGGAACAGGCTCCGAAAGCAAAAAAAGAAAACTGCGAGGATATAAATTGGTTTGTTACGTATACAAACTGTTTGCGTTCCCCCGTTTCGTTCCGCGTCTATCAACCCTCCCTGGCTGTTCAAAAATAAAAAATATACCGGCATCAGTTGCCCTCACTTTCGTCGTATCTTACGCGCTGCTTTGAATAAGACGCGCAATAAATGTGCCGGTTCCACGTTATTCTTCCCCATAGCAGAGGACTTCCTCGCGTACAAAGGGTGCGTATTTCCCTTCTCCACGTGAACGGTGTAGATCTCGTCATTCGATTCAATTGACGTTCTCTTTAGACGCTTTTTTCATTTTCAAGAGTATTTGTTTCTTCCTTACGCGTCAATTTTCAGCGTTTCTCTCGTAACACGCTGTGCTTTAAAAAATAATGAAATGTCAGACTTCTTGAGGTGCTCCCGATGCGAACAGCCGTCGCCGGAAGGAATCGTAGAAAATTTAGGTCGTGGAATGAAATATGATTGTCACATCGAAAGGTTAAACGAGGAAGATGGCAAATCCAAAAAAAAAAATGCGAGTATTATTATAAAAAATAATTGAATACTAACGAGTCCAGATCTGAATGCCACCAAATATATTTGGAAATATTATACGGATCGATAGTAAGACTGTCAAACCAGCTGGGAAATGTGGACAGTCGTTCCAACGTTAAAGGACGAAGCTGGAGACAACTGGGAAGGTTGGAAGGGACAGGGACGAGGGTTATAACTTTGAATCAATCTGAATCCTTGATATCACGGTCGAGTAATATAACTGGGTTCTACGGCCTCGTTTTTCGCTTAACGGAGAAATCCGAGGGTCGATTCGTTACTTCTCTCGTACACGAACTGTCCCTACGTTACGATTTCCTGTATCGACGTTCCTTTCCTTTTGAAACACCATACTGGACCTACCCACCCACGTCGGATAAGATATGGGCTTGACCGTGTCGTATAAAAATGTCGTAAGGGTTGCCTTTCCTTTTACGATACCGAAAGTGCTCTTTTCCCTTGCGTGCATGGGGACAATGTGATTCCTGCTAGTCTAGAAAGTCACCGGCCTTGATTTATACGTAGGGTCGCGACTGAACTTCCGACCTTTGATTATCTAAACTCATTATTTCAAATTGATATACAATTTAATCCCAGCTAGGGTCGTGATGTTCTTCAATAATACTCGATCTCGCTGATGTTTCCCGATAACGCCGGATACTCTGTTTGATCAATTTTTTCATTTCCAAATTGGAAAGACGGATCCATCGGTCAAATAGATTAAAGGTAAAATATGTCTTTGAAACGTAGTCGGTTTTTATGGACTTTTTTAAAAATATACCTATGAATCAATCCGACCATTTCTTTTAATCATAACGCGCCCGAACGGGTTTTCGACGCATCATTCCACCTGATCCGCTTTCTCCATCATACTTCCAATCATTATAAAATCCGATGGTTTATCGGCGGCGAACGAGAAAAATCAATCTATCCTTTGGCGCAGTTAATTCCGCACTCGCGAGCCCTTTTTTTCGCCTACGGATTTCACGACTGCAGTAGGAGGCGCGGCAAAGGACTGTGCTCGGGACTGTTTCCGAGACGAGTCGAAAGGTATTATACCGGAAGTGGCGGACGGTCGTAAGACTGGAACGATGTCATAACCCAGGGACGTAACTATTTGCCCTCTTCTCGTTTCCCGCTCCGCCATCGACTCATCGATTATTCCGAATCGGATCGGAGGTGCTTGAGGGTGAAAACCAACGGGGATGGCAGCAAAGTCTCTTGTTCGGTTTAACAAAACGAAAACGGCTCAGTCCCTCTGATGAACAGTTCATAAATTTAAATCAGATCGCCCGGCCAGGATTTATTCTTGCAGATAAGGTTTACCCGCTGGTTTTGTCCAAATGTTGAAAATACAAATTTCGAGGTTCAGCTCCGCGACGGAGAGAACTTAAATTTAATTATACGCATATATATATGTCGGTTACGAAAGTACGCTTATAAATTTTGATTGAAAGTTCAAATATTTCCATGATAATAACGAATTCGACGAAATAACGATGCAAAATAAATTGGTTAAATTTCATTTGGACCAAATGCTGGAGAGTTCTCAAACATAGCGTTTTTCCTATTAAAAGTATCAAACAATATAATTGTTTTCATTTGCCACGTAACGAACTCCCCTACCGGAAACGAACCATGTTTTCATTATTTTTTAATAATTACGCTTTCGGCAAACGACTAGCTGAATTATTTTTAACTCGATCCGGTCGATTTTTAACAGTGGTGATATCGCGCAACGTCGTGGTTATTAGCATTCGGGATAATTTTCAGAATGCAGCGAGCCGTGGATTACGTAGGACGTTCCTAACCGTAATATCTCGAAAGCAATTCGAAATTTATAACTCTCACGGCTGGGAGATTGCGCGGCGCGGGGAAAACTTTCACAGCCCGAAGACGTATTTCCCAAACTCGGACAATGTGTCTTCTGACTCTGAACAAATAGGTCTCAACTTTCGTAAGATACATAGCCGTCAACTTAATGCGACGTAAATCTGATACTGATGTTCCCCCGTCACTTTTAATGTTGCCTACCTACCTACGCCTGGACGAAAGTTTTCGAGCTGATAAAAAGCCACCCCTCCCGCTTCCACAAGCGGAGGGACGCATAAATATTAACCGGGCGAAGTTCTAATATCTTCCCGACTATAAAAACGAAAAGCGGAAACGAAACCTTCATCGGATTCACCGTTAATGAAGGCAATCGCGAACGTTTAGGAACGCAATCGTGATTTAGTTTATAATTCCCGAAGACGTCGATGAAGCACCGGAAATGCATTTGTCCTGCCGGTCATAAATGTCACGTCGGGTACGTCTAATTTCCCAGTAAACAGGCCCTGATATCCTAGTAATGTTTGGATATTGTGCCGGGCAGCAATTGCGCTAATGGACCAACCGGGGTAATTAGTCGGATCGGTATACCAGGTATTACTTTGGCGGTTGATCGAAGCGGTTCGCAGGCAACCAGCAATTATTGGTTGGCTAGCCAGACTTTCGCGCGTCAATATTCTTCCGCTCGGGAAGATTCATTTACCTATTAATATAAAAATGTGAACCGTTATCCGTTCTCTCGATCGGATATCTATTTTTCGTGCCGTCGGCCCCTTCTAATTTTTCCGTTCTTTTACCCTGCATCGATCGTCGTTCGTTATAGGCTCCATGCCGTCTACCCATCTCGAATATTATCGTAATTCGGCGGATGGTATTACCTACAGTCAGTTGCCATTTAAAATATAGGTTGACGTAGCTAGGTCATTATTCGAGTTTCATCATGAGTACGAGCGTTATCTTTTGACAAATCATGCAATGATATAATATTACCCAATGTACTGCCGGGTATTCGAATTCTGTACAAAAGAGGAATTGTAATTTCCACTGGATATATAATTCCATTTGTTGGTCGTAGGATTAATTCCAGATACTATTCCAGGAGATTAAACGGAGTTTCATTTTGTGAGCAATTTGAATATTAAAATCGCTGAATATTTGACGAGTTTTAATGTACGGAGACTTTGCACGGAGAATCAGATTCTTTTTTACGTTTCGCCGAACGGGATCATTAAATTAGCGCGCGAACAAGCTAGCCATCTTTAATTTCCGGAGAAAACTGATGCGTCTACTAGGCAGCCGGTCTAATCGCAGCATCCATTTTCCCCTCGAATACACTCTCGAAGCGCCGCGGCAGTTCCTCGTCATCACGGCTATTCTTTGCCGGGAATTTATAAGGTTCACGACGAGACGGCGCTCATCGCCGTTAAACCGCGCGGTCCGACCGACCACCTGGAGAATTTCTCATAGATATAAGGAAATTTATCGTCGCCCGATATTGCACCGAGGTAGGCTCGGCAGAGGCCCAGCTATGACCCGGCGCGGGGCCGACGCACGGTTTAAAAGCCCTTATCGACCTTTGCGTAACGACTGTTCTACTAAAGTTGAACGAGATCTATTTAATTAGTAGACAAGAGTTAACAAGTTATATCGTGTTACTCGGGGCAGAGTTGTTTTAATATAATCTACGGATTAACAGAGTATTCTCATGCGATTATCGATTTGCCTAAACGGATAACTTGTACCAATTCCTTCGCGGTATACCTATACATATAGTGTTCATTTAGAACTAAGTGGTATCGATTTAAAGGAATTCACGTTCCTTTTGATAGCCATGGTCTTGCTCGGAAAATTATTTGTCCGACGTTTTTGTCTCACGCGTCCTTTTGTCTACGCCGAGACGCGGCGATTCTCTTTGCTTTTCGTTCCCCGAGGCTCGGCTCGTCCACGTTTAAGACCGAACATGAAAACGCTGGGAGAGAATGGACATTCGCAAAGACGTGACCAAAAATAATCAAGGCCGCTGCCATTGATCCGAACGAGACCGACTGAGAACAACGAAATTTTCTCTATGAGAGACAAGTTTTTCACGCCGTGTTGCGAATTTCCGAGTGCCGGGCGACCATAAATCCCGCGCAGCCGCGAGAACCCGACGGTAGTTTCAGAAGCTTGTACTTCGGCAACGGAGAGCTTTTCGCAAATTCCCGCCGATAGAGAGCCGGGCTAGGCATTCCGAAGTCCGACGTACAGGGAGGATAAAAAGAGGGATAAAAAAGGCGGTAGCTCGGCCGGGCTCTTTCGTTTCTTTTTTTCTTTTTCTTTTTTACCCTTCCTCCTGGCTCCGGCAACTAGCCATAACTCAATCGGGCTCTGGCTCTCCTCGAAACGTTCCCCCAGCGAGATTTTCCCGTCTCGAAGCATCCTCCTAACGAGCACCAATTCGGTCGGTAGTACCAAAATGAAAGCTTATTGAATCCTTCCTTTCTTTTACTATCTCCTTCTTTCCTTACCATTTTTTGTTTCGCGTTTCGGTCAACAGCTGATCCGGAAGCATCCATTCGCCGAGTGTATGCCGGTTTCGATTTTTTCATGGCGGAACGTGTTCTTTGTTTCGCCTTTTTTTCATGGCACGCCGGGCACGTTGTTACTGGTGAAAAACCTTTTTGGAGAGCGAAGGGCATGGCATTTATACGTGGTCGAGTTGAATGGACTACGCTCTGTTTTCCGACTCCTCCTCATTGTACGTTGTCTCGGCAAGCAACGGTGAATCATGATTGTTGACGGTAACATAAAGCACGATAGAACCGCGGAGATACCCGTTTCATTTTTTAACTCCGAGGCTAGTTACGAACTCGCTTCGAAACTTACTTCCTTCACTAATACCGTAATAAATCTTACAAATACTTTATATTCCCGAAAGTCCGTGTCTGTGTTTTTGAAAACTTCGACCCGGCAAATTAATTTATTCCGACGACCGAGGGTCCAAAACTTTCGTGAACTCGGTTCGACGCATCTTAACAAATCGAGAAAATCGACAAGTTAATAGGCGGCCACCGAGCGGATAGTTCGAAAACTTGGAGAAACAGGCATGTCCGACGGATCGAAGGGTATCGACGTTCCTCACGGTCTACCCGCAGTAATTTCACGTAATTATATTCCGCGAGCGCGAAGCGGAGAATTTAATAAGAATATTAATTAAAATCGTCAATCAATGGCGGAGGCGTGGATAATCATCTCCGTCGGGGAACAACCGATAAGATCCAATTGTCTTCTCACAGTTCAATCAAACACCATCGGTCGGCCGCAGACGTTGGAAGTTCGCATAGAGAAGGCATTCAGGAATTTTTCATTTGGCTTAAGAAATACGAGAACGACGGGGAGACGGTTCGCGGCGGCGACGTGACGAGACGAGACGAGACGCGATGAGAAGCGACGTTCCAGCGCTGCCGGCTGGCTCATTTGCAGGGAAAATCTAGCAGCGACTCCCGCTGTGTATTGATTTTCGCCGCGGCGCGTTAGTAAATTCAAACGCGAACGATATCGAGTTTCTCATCAACTTGTAAATCAACGGATATTACGTTTCGCGAGCACGAGGACCGGCAACGATAAATTAGCAAAAAATTTCAATCTCGTCGTGACGCGTCGGAACTTACCGATACATCGTCGTTCGGTCCGTAACTAACGACGGGATGAAAAAATTAATCCGGCGGAGACGGGATGTGCGTAATAGCGCATAAAGTCCGATAGAAAGAACCTACTCGCACATCTCTTCATTTCGATACGCGATTAAGTGAGTTACAACGCCGAACTATCCGCTGGAAATTTTCGTCTATCGACAATCGGCGAGGGCATTATCGGTAGAATATAACAATGTCAATTTATAACTGGCCGCCGCGCGCATAGGATGTATCATTCGTTCAAATTACCGGCAGATACTCGTTTTAATAACGCTATAAAACACGAAGCCATAATAAGCTCGCCGCGATATCAGACGGGACATTTTTAATTCATGAAATACGCGTCACGCGGATCCGATGAAATCTTATTAAACCCCGTGTCCGATACTCGCCCCGCATTTATTATTGATACGTTGTCACTGTTCGCATGTGATAAAACTGAATATCAAAACATGGTTGTATGTTTAATTGATAGAATGCATATTTTAATCTCTGATTTATTTAAAATTTGTTCACGAATTGATTGAGATGATCGACGACTGGAATGGAGTCGAAACGGATCGTCACGACCCGCTTTATGTGAAATTTTAAAGCGGAAACAATGAAGGCGAGTTTAGACCGCGAAACGCAGTTCTCTCAGTAAAATCGAGAGCATCAGGTCGAAATTATTCGATGTTCCGTAACTGTAGTAGTATCCCGTTGAGTTAGCAAGTAATTTGCAAGATGCAGATCTAGGGACGAGACGTGGGAGGGCGAGGAGGTGGGCCCAGGACGAGGAATGCGAACCTCTTCGCCTTTTTCTTTCGACCCCCGGGCGAAAATAAATTGCATTTGGCCCGAGGTGACCCGAGTAAATGTCAGGAGAAACGCGACGACGAGCTGGGAAGTATTTGTCAAAGACGCCTCCGGCCGTTCGCGGACCCGATGTACACTTCGGTCCCTTGGTACATTCCCCGACCCTCATGTCTTTGTAGTATATTTAAATTTCAAACCGAGCAGAGAACTAGAATACGCCGCGATAGCTTCTATGAGAGAGATTTTCAGTTAATTTGATAATCCGAAGACAATCAGCCCTCAGCGAATCATTATGCATTCATACTTGACTGAATTCGAGTCTTGAAGCAATTGTTTATCCGACATTCAGTAAAAAAATATATGTGCAAATGAGATTGCGATACCAAAGCACAATTAAAAAATACTCATAGTTATCGCAAACAGATTATTGCGCATAATCTGTTTCGGAATGTCCGGAGGTTAAGTATATATAATAAATAAAGTAAAGTTATCGAGAAAAAGATATTGCAATTTCTATTCCGAAGCCCCACAGGAGGAGATACAGGAACTTGTGCTAAGAAAAATATTGCGATTTACCTAATGCCGATATCTAAATCCATTTCAGAGTTACTACTTTAATTTTAATTAAAATAAAGCCTGATAGGTATTTCCAACCCACTCGCAATAACATTGGGAAAATGAATATATTTTCCAGAGGGTAATCCTTATTTCTATTATCCTACCATACTTTAAAGCATTGTAATTAACGACTTAAATTAAGGATGTATTGGCTATACAGTCCATCCCAAAAGTTTATGCACTTTAGAAACGCATTTTTTAAAAAGAAATCAGACGTCGGAANCTTCTATACCTTTTAGCACGTAGCTATTTATTATTAGCATTATTCTTTTGACGTCTGATTTCTTTTTAATTATAGGAAATGCGTTTTTCTAAGGTACATAAACTTTAGGGATTGACTGTATAGCCAATACATCCTTAATGACAATGTAACGTTGAAATTCGGTGTCGAAAATCTGGTCACTAACGGAAATTAGGAAAGATATTCTTTTATTCATCTCAACAGCTCAATCTGTTCTAGAGATAGAAGCTTCCAAATTGTCGCATGAATCCCCGCGAAATTAAGCCCTGCGTCTGTTTTTAGAATCAAAGGGTTATTTTCCTGGAACTGCATCTGGAGGTGTCTAGACGGAGTAATACGAGTTAGACCAGGTCAGTAACTGGGTCAAGGTGCGAGACAGAGGGAGAGAGACAGATCCCTGCCATGTGAAAAAGACAGCAATAGCAGTGCCGAAAAAATTACGATTATTTTTACAGGACGATATCTCTGGAACTGTAAGCCGGATTGAGATGAACCAAATAAATTTTGAAAGAAAATCTTCTCCGCATTCTATCGTGAAAATTTCATTACGGTTATTTTATTTCATTATCGTCATTTATTATGAAGGTATATTCAGTATTGGAAGTTGTCAAAGAAATATTCAACGAACGGAACATTTAAACAATTCCATAAAGCATGAAAGGCACAAACGAAACTATTTCAACAATGCAACGTTTCGAGGGAGGCAGAAGCGAAAGATTTCTTTATTACACATTTTCTGAAGTTAAACGACCGAAGGATTCTCACTGAGACAATATCCACTGAGTGACAGAGACAATGTCAAACGGTGGAGAGACTTGGACGACGCGTTTCTGCCCCGATGTTTTTATTTAGTTTACGAACTGTAACTGAAAAATGCATAAAAGGAGAAAATATTGCGATCAGAGGATTCGAGATCAAAGCGAATGAAATTACGGGAGAATTTCTATCGTACGGTTTTTCCGTTTCGCTTTGAGTCTCATCTTGACCCTTCTGCCTTGTCTTGCTTCTTTTCCACCTTCCCTTTGCTATCCGTCATCCCCTGTATTTTCTTTCTCTACGAACCTTTGTTTTTTTATCATAACTGGGATTGACAAAGACAAGGGGAAAGAACAAAAATCGACGTCGCGATGGTTCGTAGATCCCCTCCAACTGCGGTATAACGAAGAGCTTTCTAAATCAAAGCCACTCGTCGGGTTCTCCAACGGTAAATGTCTGTTCGAGACAGAAATAATATTTCGAATAACATATGTATATTCTATTGAAAGATGTGGATCGTGAATACAACGACTCTATAAAGGAAGTACTCAAAAACAAGAAAGGATTTATTAAATATATAGCAATTGCTCGTTACTTACGGTTATAACAACGAAGAAATTTATTCTCT
Source organism: Ceratina calcarata (assembly GCF_001652005.2). Lineage (NCBI taxonomy): Eukaryota > Metazoa > Arthropoda > Insecta > Hymenoptera > Apidae > Ceratina > Ceratina calcarata. The sequence goes on along the minus strand of NW_017175971.1, from coordinate 1,309,516 downwards.
CACTCGTCATTCGTCAAGACGTTACATATAGTATATATTACTTTATTATTAACTGCAACTGGTAATTTTACAAGGAAAGCGTACTCAACTACGAGTAGATAGAAAGTAAAACTGTATAACCGCGCCTCGAACGTGGAACATCGTCATCCCAAGAACAAATCGTTTCCGTTCGCTTCGTCAGGTCTGTTGACAGACACGTCAAACGAACAACCCCTCGGAGTCGTCGCCGACGTCGAAAAGTTTTCCATCAAGAACGAAAGAGTCAACGAACTCGGAAGACGTCGGTAAAGCGTCGCGGACAGACACACGCGGGACGGAGAATCGATCCGCGACGGGAAGCGGGGAGGGTAGACTCTAAAAGTTGCGAAATCGACAATATGCTCCACGACATCCCCATTATTCTCTTTCGTACTCCCAACCCCCCACCATCGCCCCGTCACAGGGAACGTTCGGGGTGGTGAAACTCCAAATTGCAGATTGGAAATTCTCCGGCAACGATCATGCAGCCGACCCTCGTGGAACTCTCCTAGTGGAAAGCGTACTTCTCACCGTTCCAGCGGGATTCGCACCCTCTGGCTTACGGCTGATAACGTTGCAGCTGCGGCACGAGGTCCACCCACGTGCGCGTTTATATATACATACAATCGCAACTTTCGCAATAAATCCCTGTCACCCCGTGGAGTAACTCGCGCGATCACCGTCGAACCCTTCAACCCTTACCGTTTGGTTATTTATCAACGTGATTCCGCCCGCCCTGACGAACACATCCCCAGCTATGGTTTTTTTCCGCTTCTGGGTCTCTGCAATACCGCGTGGCGCGAAAACGATGATTGAACAGATCCGTGATCGAGCACTGTATAAATGTCAAAAGTTCAGCACCGTTGTCTGAACCATATCTTCCAATCTCACATGAAAAGTGACAAAATCTGAAGTTTCTCTTTTTATATTTCGACCTTTTAATTGTAAATTTAAACCGGTGAATCCGAGAAATATTCCATACAGCTCGAAATAGATACGTACGAGGTCGGTCGACGTACAAACAACGGAGTGAATCACGGTCATCATTAAAACTAATAAAGTCGTGATGAAAATAAAGGAGATTTGGGGCGGGTCTGCGGAACTTTTCATCGTAGCTGACGGTAAAAAACGTGATTCGATTTTCTAAACAAGCAGGGATCGGCGACTCGGTGAACGGGTAATTTGCTCCATGAATGATTTATCCGGTTGTGCTCGAATTGGCCTCGTTTTAAACCGGACTCGGGGCTCGTAATGAAAAAGCTAACCCGAAGTAACTAAACGTAACTCTGCCGGTGGCCGCTGGCCGACCATTCACTAAATTCAACGAAACTTTTTTGCAACGGCGAGATGGCTTCACCGTCCGGGGAAACGAGCAACGCTGGTCCCACTTAAGAATTCATGCCCGCGTCCTGGAAACAGGATTCTCGTCGCGAGCTCTATGCACACGATTCCGCGAATTTTAAATCGCCTAGCGAATGAAACTAACTGCACCGGATGACACGCCGGCCAGATGAAATTTGTTCGCGATCGAGCTTAAATTTCTTCCGGTCATGGTCCCATGAAATCTGGCTGAATATAATAAAACTTGGAATACCAGTACAGCTCTCTATTATTAAAGGAGATTTTGATTCAACTCGTTAAAAGATAATACAGTTCGGGAGAAAATATTAAACGTTAATGACGTATAATAAATTTTATTGAGCAACATCGGCAGGGAAATTCTGAACAGGCGTCATACATTAATGCGAATGTCAAGCGGTATCAATCGGGCGTATCTAGAAAAACGGCGCGGCGGTTTTTGATCAGATACAGAACATTATTAATGCGAAAGAACATTTTAACGGGAACGGTTTATTTAACCGCGCGAACGACGTGCGCGGCCAATAAATTCGCTGTAAAAAAGAGGCGTTGGCAGCCGTCTGTGCGAGGCACCGTCGGCGGCGGCTCGACGTGAGTGCTCAATTAATCAACACGTAATTACAGACATCACGCGAGTTTGATTCCCGGATCTACTCCGAACAATAACGCCGCCCGCTACAAACGGGGACAAATCTGATCTGCGATAAATCTGCCGTTCGTGCTTGACCGACCCTCGCTCTAATAAAAGTCCCACCCCCATTGTTCTTCGCAAATTTACGCCGACCTGTTAACAAATTCCTCCTTGCTCGTATGTAAATTCCCGAGGGATCTAAGAATCAGAATTAATCTAAGACAATATCCATAAAAGGGAATATGTAGCTACTCTGGAATCATTTATTATGTTCTTGTTGACTTTAAATTTCCCATACACGTATATAATCCATAACCCTTTCTCACCGTTATCATATGGCATACAAACGAGGTATTACATTTCTGAAAATTTTATGCAATCCATAATGAACTATGAGGTGTATTTGTATTCCTCCATTTTTCATCCAAGTGAACAATTCTTCTAACACAATCCTTTTTTTTTCCGCGAATTTTAAATCGCCTAGCGAATGAAACTAACTGCACCGGATGACACGCCGGCCAGATGAAATTTGTTCGCGATCGAGCTTAAATTTCTTCCGGTCATGGTCCCATGAAATCTGGCTGAATATAATAAAACTTGGAATACCAGTACAGCTCTCTATTATTAAAGGAGATTTTGATTCAACTCGTTAAAAGATAATACAGTTCGGGAGAAAATATTAAACGTTAATGACGTATAATAAATTTTATTGAGCAACATCGGCAGGGAAATTCTGAACAGGCGTCATACATTAATGCGAATGTCAAGCGGTATCAATCGGGCGTATCTAGAAAAACGGCGCGGCGGTTTTTGATCAGATACAGAACATTATTAATGCGAAAGAACATTTTAACGGGAACGGTTTATTTAACCGCGCGAACGACGTGCGCGGCCAATAAATTCGCTGTAAAAAAGAGGCGTTGGCAGCCGTCTGTGCGAGGCACCGTCGGCGGCGGCTCGACGTGAGTGCTCAATTAATCAACACGTAATTACAGACATCACGCGAGTTTGATTCCCGGATCTACTCCGAACAATAACGCCGCCCGCTACAAACGGGGACAAATCTGATCTGCGATAAATCTGCCGTTCGTGCTTGACCGACCCTCGCTCTAATAAAAGTCCCACCCCCATTGTTCTTCGCAAATTTACGCCGACCTGTTAACAAATTCCTCCTTGCTCGTATGTAAATTCCCGAGGGATCTAAGAATCAGAATTAATCTAAGACAATATCCATAAAAGGGAATATGTAGCTACTCTGGAATCATTTATTATGTTCTTGTTGACTTTAAATTTCCCATACACGTATATAATCCATAACCCTTTCTCACCGTTATCATATGGCATACAAACGAGGTATTACATTTCTGAAAATTTTATGCAATCCATAATGAACTATGAGGTGTATTTGTATTCCTCCATTTTTCATCCAAGTGAACAATTCTTCTAACACAATCCTTTTTTTTCAACAGACTTCTTAACAATAATGAAAAATCTTGACGAATAATTCAGGCCAGGATGTCATTCATATTACTTGTAAGATAATCAATTACCTTTCGATTTGTCATTATTCGTTCCTTCCTAAAGCCACAATCGTTTTAAAAAGAGACGGAAGAAACGAAAAATGGGTAGTACGTGGCAGTGGTGGATGGATAATGAAAAAAAGTGGCGCAGCTTAAAGGAGTGCACCGTAAAGCATGCTCGAGCTCTGTCTGCGCAACAATTCTTCTGGGGGACGTAACGGGGAGGGGGGGGTGGGGTGAAATTCACTTATTTCGAGTTTTCCGGACGACCGGTCGCACGTAAACCAGGGAGACGAACCGAAATTTCAACCCTGACCCGTTTCACACTCGTTTAACTCGGCTAAAGCTTTTTTATGTGAATTACTTGACGTTCTTCTCCGCAGACTGATATCGTGTCTCCCCGCTGGAATCTCATTTTCCGGGAGTTTACGAGATCCTCAAACGTTTCGCGAACTTCGCTTCACGCATCTTCAATATTGACAGAACCGGTCGAATCGCGGAAACAATTGTTACTCTCAATAATTTAATCGAGGTGATATTTCTTTATCTTCAGTTTTACAGTTTACACGAAGGATACGTTTAAAATTGATTGTTTATTTTATATTTGATTAACTTTTACAAACTATAAATATATGAGTCAACGTTAATCTTAATTAAACATGTGAGAGAAAGGAAAAGAATTGTCTCTCAGGAAGTAAGTAATGTGCAAAGCTCTAAAAGATTTGGAACTAAAACCAGGATTATAGACGTTTGCTCAAGATGATGGACAAATAAAACGCGGATAAAGGTAAGTTCTTGCAGCCGGAATGGCCGGATAAAGTGTGTAAATTAAAATGACAACGGTTGGTCTTGAGCGGGAACACTGAAAGTATCTCGGTGATTCAGATATATACGGATGGACTGACGTCCTCGTGAAATATTTTACATGAAAATCCACTTACGTGAGCGGCACATACATACGTACGTACTCGTACGTAGGTACGGCTCGTTTCACCGCGCGGTTAATATTCCTTTTTCACCGTCTGCCTGAAAAACCGTCGGCATCTTTCTTTTTTCGTAATAACCGAGCCTGCGGCGGGTGGAACCGGGTAATTTGATGATATCCCGGCACAAATATTAACCTCTTTAATTTTTGTGCCACGAATTTCGTTACGTCGTTATACCAAGTATTACTCAAAGCTTTCTGCGCTCCTGAACGAGCATCCCTTTAAACTGAAGTTATCAGCAAAAATTCAGGTCCGTTTCCGAATCTTACTTTGACTTCATTAAACATTCCAGCTCTGGTTCATGTTTCAATTAGAAAACACACATATTTTTATTCCGATTGCCAACAATTATAGAAAGAATTCGGAGAACAATTCCATGAGGAAATCTGATTTCTAGGAATTATTCTAGGTTTGTTCTTATGCGGATAATAAGTCGAGCTCAGGCCTCGTTTGAGTTCCCATCGGTATCAATTTCGTAACCAATTTCTTCCACTTCCGACGGCTAGCTTTTCCCTTTGCTCGCGTTCCCGGCGCGCATCTGATTTATCGGCGGTTCAATTATAATCGTAAATCCTCTTTTCCGACGAATCGCTCCCACGGGTAGGAAAAAAGCTAACCCAGCCTTCCTCGGGTACGTTCGATTCGCAGAATATTCACATCGCAAAATTCTCGGAGAATTTTACAAAAAGGAATACCTATCGCGTTCGCTCAGCGAGCCCTTAATGGTTTAGCAAGAGCGAATGCCCCGGTTTCAATCAATTTAGCATTGTTAATGTTTCTCCAGGCAACGTGACATTAATATGTATGCAGCACTTATGCGCGGCGTGGTTCATGGTCAGACGCGGCTGACTCCATTGTCGAGTTGCACCACTCGCCGTTTCACCTACGCCGCCGTAGCGGCGTTAATTTATCTTCGAAAATAACGAATCATTAGCGTTGGACGTGTTCGGTGCATAAGTTTCGGTTTCCTTTTCGTCGCTATCCTTTCATCTATCACCGCGATACAAGGATTTAACGGCGGGGCCACCGGGCGTGGCATAAATCCATCGATACGGCGGAATTATGACGAAGTACCTACCTACCGGGACAGAATCGCTTCCAGCCGGTGGGAAAACTTTTAGGTTTACGAGAAAATGTACGAAGCCAGAACTTTTCATACAAGTGTCTCATCATCTGTCCTACGGTCACAGCGCGTTTCGTTTGTTCCCATTGCGTACAAGTTCTCGAGCGTAAAATTTGATTTTCCCGTAACCCGTTTCTAGCCGGCAGAGCTTACGACCGACAACAACGATTCGTTTAATCGATTCGCTTAACGGAATCAGAACAAGAATCCGAGTAAACTTGGTACATTCTCTCTCGATCCTAACTTCGTACCATTTTCTCAATGGTACCACCATAAATATGTACACAGTTCGTGGAAACTCAAAGTTATTCACGCAATAATTCGAAAGTAATTAAATTCATTAAATGCGTTTGACTGACTCGATGAAAATTTAATGTTATTAAGTTTTCGTTTCAATTAACAGGTAGATGCAATCGATTCACGGATGCATTCATGCACTCCAGACCATCCATCGTAGGATATGTAGCATCGCCATTCAGCTTAACATGTTTTGTCCGTTGATGAAACTTCACGCAAAGCTATGTAGGCATTTCAAACACGCAACCCGGACGTCATTGCTCTCTACAGAACGACACTGTGCCGCACTTCATCGATAATTAGCAAGTGCTCTAGCCAGCATAAAACGCTTACGCTGCTTTCAACCATTTGAAACAAATCCGTTCTCTTACTTTTATTTCCTCCGATTCGCGAAAATTACTGCCATCATAAATTAATTTCCCGATATTTAATGAAGCGTGCAATATACATAAAATGCATTTAAATTATAATTAGATACAACCTCAACGACGTAATGATTACACACATGCTCCGTAATTGATATCGAAATTAATTCTTCTATAAATCGGATAATAAATCACAACAATTTACGACGTATAAATAAATTAACATCGCAGTCTCGTTGGAAATTCCTTTCCCTTCGACCGCGAAGCGTAGAGGGAAATTCTCTCGAAGAAAATTCGACTCACTTACAGACGTCTGTATTTCATCCCCTAAATTCCTTTCACGATTGTTCCGTTCCAAGGCTCCCTTTGTTTCAAAGATATCGTTCACTCCACTCGCTATTTTGCCCCACGGATTGGAACGGCGCGGCGAGTCGTTTATTCGTACGGTTTTCATTCGATTCGAACTGCTGTGTGCCGCAAGACACGCGTTTTCGTTGCCGTCCCGTTTGAATATTTTACCCCCGCGTATACCGCGCGTCGGTCGACCACCGAATTAAAGCTCGCGGAAACGGATATGAATTATTACCGCGCCATTGACCGGTATTCGTAGCTCGATATACCTGCTCGCGGTTGAAGCACGCTCGGCCTGGCTAATTGACGCGCTCGCGTTACATCCACCGTCGACAATGCAGCTACGTGAATATGTTGTAATTGCGTGATCACCGTGCTTGACGGACGGCCGGGCCGAATCGATCGCGACGCGACGTGAAACGAAAACCGCGCGGACGCGTTTCAATCAAGTTACAGCTTGTCAACTTCGTTAAGTTCATCTCGGTCGCCTCTCGATATTCAACGGACGTCGCCAGCGCAAATATTTGGATTAATTATTGGAAAACGCACCGCGACCGTCACTATTCCGTGATGCTTTATTACTTCAATAAGTAAGTAAGTCGGTGAGCAAGACAGATGCTCCGTCACATCGTTCTATCTGTACGTCAAAAAGATCGATGTGCAAATAGAATTAATGTCAGCCGTCCGAGTAAATATATTCCTCCGATACTTGTTTCCTATTTTATTCCTCGCGGCGACCTTGTTTTTATTTGACACCTGAGCGACGTCTGGCAAGGGAAAATCCTAGCCGGAGTGGTAAAAATGCGACCGCGGAATTATCGCACGTGGCAACCGATTAACATTGTTGCATAACCATGGTCCAGTTATGTCGGTGACATACGAAAGGGACCCGACTACAATATGGAAGCGTCTCTGTCAAAGAGATAATTGCGAGTAAATAATGCTGCGCTGCGGTCACCAGCCGGTATGGTCATCATTTGGTGGATGGTTGAAATTGCCGTAATAATAGTTACACACACACGCACACCGGCTCGCCCTAAAAGACGGACGGGAGCATTGCCAAGCGTAATGATAAAATTCGACCGTAATTGCGCAGCGTAAAACGGGGCGAACGACGCGCAACGTGGCTGGAAAAAAAACATTACGAGCATACGGCTAGAATAAACATATAGCAAAATGTTTATTTGAGATCCTCGCCGGGATATTAAATTTTTGCTCGATATATATTACTGTTACACGTTTGTTAGTATTAACAATAAGTGCTGCGCGAACGAAGCCTGCAGTCTGGTCAAAAACCGGCACGAAAAAATGCGGGAAAATATCTGGTACAAAGGTCTGTTCTATCGAGTTTTACGTTACGACAAGCAGCAAAGCACGGCACGTTATGCAAAGTGAAAATTAATGCCATGATAATTCGATACGACCTGGCAATCGCTCATGGGTTCTCACGCTGCCAAAGGACTCGCGTTTCCTTTGGACTATTTTATGTAAACTCTAATCTCGTTGGAATTACATACAAAATTCAGACGCAACACTCGTGTGCCGTACACGCACGCACATACCGCATGCGGTGTCGGCGGTTTAGATGTAACACGCCCGTACACAAGAGATGACTTTGATCGAACGACCAAGCCAATCAGGAACTCAATTTGTCGAAGCTAATCTAGTTATGAGAGATACGGAGAGCTGGTCTTTTCACGAGCCATTATAATTGTAAATAATAACATGCCCGTAATGGTTCTACGTCGACGAGAGCTGCTTTTTACTTCGAGATTGCCGGCGCGTGGATTATTACCGATGAAATGAATAAAACCACGGGAGAGAGAAAATCGTACTCATTCGCTGACTCGATGAATTTTTCATGTCTTGTACCTTTCCTTCCACAATCTACCGTCTATTGTCACTAATAATTATATTCACTGTAGTACGTAGAATTTATAAATCGGAATCAGATGACGATTCATTACATTTCTATGATCTATTTTTGTTCTCACGTTTTGTAATCACGTTCTCCTTAATAAAAAGGTTAAAGAATGCTGTTCAGAATTTTATAAACCGTTTCATCCACCGAGCCACGACGTTTTTCTCGACTACGATAAATTTTTATTGTACGCGAAAGGGGGCGCCAAGCTCGACGGACAGGTCTTGCAACGACGCTTAATAACACGGTTTTGACGTGCCTTTCCAGGAATTTAAAAGCGTAAGCTGAGTTGCAGAAAATTAATCGCAAAGAAAACCGGGACGGTTGGTTGATTGTTCGTTCGCGGAAGGGTTTTGCGCGCACGTACAGCACGCACAAGTCGCAGCCACCCTCGTCGTCGCAATTACGAACTTTTCAAAGAGCGGGCGCGTGCGCACCCTCGCGCGAGCGCGACTGCGACCGCGGTTGCTTTTTATTAGAATTTATTATTCTCTCCCGCTAACTAAGCAGCTTAAAACGCGCGACGTTTAATTTATATTCCGCGTAAGTTACGAGCGAGCCGGGCGAGCCAGCCGCTTCTCTATCTGCCTTCCGACAATCTTGCCGCGAGGCGCGATTGCGCGCGGACTCGGCCCGCGCCAAAGTGAAAAATTAAGGGAGGAAGATATCGTACAGTTCTACTGGGGCGATAACGGAACGCCGGTGATAATTGCGGAAAGGGCACGATAAAAAATAACAAACGATCCGATGTTCCGGCCGAGGCCAGTCCCGTGGATCCGCTCATAAATAAAGAAAACCTGTCCCCGTTTTGCAACCGGCTATTGTTCCCACAGGGAAGATTCAATCTTCTGCATTTTAAAATTCATATTTTTGTATGCATTATAATACAAATATGACGTATCTATTGATATTCCGTCGTTTCGTGTAACAACGAATCCGGTGTAGAGAGACCGACGCTGGAGAATCCAGTAACATGATCCATATTTCGCGGAGCGGCGTAATTAAACAAAAACTTCATCAATTCGCGAAATGAAACGCTGGCTCGTATAACTCGTTGGAAAATTTCGGTGGATTCGACGTTTGACAGAACGAGCGGTGGAGTTGTCCGGGACTTGAGGCGGCCGGATTTACATAAATTAATACTCGTTCCTCCCCTGTGGACGGCGGGCAACGTTATTCCGCCCTCTCCCTCTCTATTTGTTCGTCCGCCGGAAATTTATCGGCGCGAACGCGTCCACCACTTAACCGTGCAATTCCCGAAACCCCGGGCCCGGAGAGCCTGTTCAACCAGCGACCCGCCATTGTCGCAACGCCGGTATCGTGTATACTCGCCTGTTTGCATTGTACGCGAGGAACGAACCGTGAACAGTTGTTCTTTCTTCATGTTTTCCAGCAGTGCCGCGCAAGTATCGCATCCACGCCGCCCGTTTCCCATCGATTTCGCCTTTCTTCAGCCGAGCATTCGAGATTGAACGTCCATTCGCGGGGAGGTACGAGCAGAGCTAGATTCGACGGTTTGTCGCCGGGAATTCGTCTCGTTGCGCCCCGGTCCCAACTTTCCCGAGTGAATCTTCCGAGGAGATTGAAAAATACGTGTTTTCGGGATTGAATACGTGGAAAGCATCCGTGAGTTCTCTAAGGAAACGCGTGAAGACCGAAAGAAACTCTCGTCGCTTCAAGCTATTTTGGTAAGTCCTCGACCGAAGGACGTAACTTGTGGATAATATTTTCTCTTAAAACACCGAAACTGTTTTTAAGCGACTAATTAAGAGCGTATTTAAATTACGTTCGAAATTAATTCCGTATTCAACGGGCGATGCGGTGCCATTAAGATAAGGTGTGTTACAATTAAAAATTCAGTTTTTAAAGCTAATTACGTTATCTGACCATGTAGACGTCGTGACGTTTCGTGCGGCGACGCTCACGGTTAGAAAAATATTTCCAAGTCGAGCCCGAGTTCCTTCGCACCGTCGCCACCACCCCCTCTGTGTACCGCCCCATAAGACAAACTGGCCGACGAGAGGTGACAACATCTGGCCATTAGTATGAAATACCGCCGACGCTGACCGTATCTTACCTTCTCCCCTTTTACCAGCGACGTCATTTTTATACCTTTATACCCCATTAAACCCGCTCGACCTTTTGCGCTTTGTTCCCACGTCACCGCCACCGCCAAACACCCCAAGCAACCCTTCTGCCGCCTTATTATTTTTTCATCCAGGCGACTCTTTCAATTTTCTCCCGTCTATTGTTTTCCTTGCGGGAACTGGCAAAACCGGATTCAAATTAACTTTTGCTATATTATTCATCGGTGGAACGGGAATATACAGGGTGTATAACTAGATTTCGCACCGTGAGATATTAAACGCATCTATTCACGTCAGATTTGTTATGAAGTGTTGTAATGTATGCATTTTGTAATAGAATAAATTAAATTCTATCAAGATAATTGAATAAAAAAGTTTAAATGGATCGTTATTATATTTTTGCTTCGCCTCTGTTTTTCCCTCGAACAATGAATATCGTCGTCGTTAAGGAGTGTAAGTACGCGCTCGCTCAGACGTACCAGGCGTCTCATGTTTTTCTGCTAGAGACAGATTTAAATGGAGGTAGAGGCGAATGTTCGCCACCTTCAAAAATAGATAGCTCGTCCAGGAACGGTGGACAGAGAAGGATGGGGGTGAGCGGCGGCTGATGGCGCGCTTAAAGTTCATTGCCGCGAAAGTTACGGCCGACAGTTTCGGTATATACCCTGCGTAATATATTCCCGGTGGCCATAAATTTCCAATTAAGCGGCAAATGAATATGAACCACCGCGCTTTGTACGTTTTTATCGTCGCGCGCTTTTAAACTACCCTACGTAAGGGTTTCGCCCTGTTTCGACGTCCTTTATTAACCCGATACAAACCCATCCAGCAGATACTTTTACATAACGGATATCGTATTTTAATCGAGATCCGAGATGGGCAAGCTCGATTTTGAGGTTGTTCATTACTGCTCGGTTGATTAATATGGTTACGTTATTTCCGTCGGTGATTTTTCGGAGCTACGTCCGAGGTTAATGAAGAAATGGGTAGATACTAATTAAAACCCATCGCGCTTGATTTACGTACCGCGTTCTACAAACGATATGCATTAGCGTGGAACAATGGCCCCATAGAAATTAGAGGGGCACTCCGTCGATTGCCTTTAAAGAATTAATCACCGGCAATCAGAGCGGCTTCGTAAATCTTCGTGCTCCCATCGGCGTGTTCCCATCGAGAGGAGCTATCGATTATTAGGGAAGCGGAATTGAACGGCGCCGCGCGGCTCGTCTGCTCGAAGGTAAAGCGTAACGGCATGCAAAGTCTGGGTGTCTCTGTTTTCATTCTATTAAACTCGCGGTCCGTTGATTATTTAAATGACGGCACCGTCTCGGTGCACTTCCTAACAGACGACGGATCGATACTCGTAGATTATTAAATTAAAAGTTGAAACAGAATTTCGCAGCCTTCGTTCTTGCGACTTATGAATTCACAAATTTTCTGTAGGTTGAAGGAATTTCTTTAACGTCTCCGGGAAAATTCGCGTTCTATGTTTATAAAAGAGCGAGGCGCGTGACCATGTTAATCAATGGAACAACCGTGACCGAGTCAGGTATTTTCTTAAGAAGAAAAATGACGTATAGCTGGCTGGTAATCACCGAACCGTGGATAAAGCGAGGCGAGGCCGGGGAAGGGGGAAGTTTTTCACGAGCCAAGAATCACGAGGTTCTTGAAAACGGAGCAAGGAGCTTTTCCAGCACGGGGGATGCATAATGTGCCTGAGATTCGGCGAGCCGTGAAATGCTAAGAAGTAATTATCCTGTTACCACCAGCTGTTACATCCTCCTCCTTCGAAACGAAGAAATTCGTTTCCGCCACGACCCTCTCCTTCTCTGCTTCCTCCTCCCTGTGCACAGACTATAATCCACCCTACTCCCGTCGGGGGAAATATTTCTTCGGAAACAATTATCGTGTGTATCAAAAGTCCTTAAATTACCTCCCTGCTTTTTAAAAGCTCCCGTAACTCGTCGAAATCGAATCGCTCTTCCCCGGGATTAATTGAGACCGCGCGTTCTAGCATTCTAGCGTTCCCTCTCAACCCTTTTCTTTATCAGAGCGAGTGTTGCTAATGGACGACTCGGCTAGCTATCGCGAGTCCTTGATCGTTTCACTCCGCCCACAAAACTTCGGCCAACTAAGATCGACTTTCGCGTATTCCGACACGAGGCAAGTTTGACTTTATTAAACGTCATTTCCGGCGGGTTCCGCGTGGAAATTGGTTCCCCCACCGTGGCTCGCAATCGATACATAATTTACGCGGCAACATACAGCTAATTTGCAATGCATTACCAGGATCTAGAATCTAGAGACGGTGGCGCGAAAGATTAACAGTTCCTCGGGCGCGCGACGATTATTATGCAGAACGCTCGCCCACGTTAACGCCTCGCCACGCCACGCCATGCCATGCCACGCCACGCGACGGAGCTTTTACGCGCTATCGAATCGATCGTTAAGTGCTACCAGCGGCGTTTTGTATTCCTCGTCGTGTGCCGCGCGTAATTGCGACAACTGGGGATCGGTTTTGGCAGAACGAACTCGCAATTGTCTGTGCCCGAGACGCAGGAGGGAGAGAAATTTAAAAGCGTCGAAAGTCGGGTCGTTCGGGGATCGAAAGAGCTCAGCTAACCTGAAACGTGGCACGAAATTTCACCGCGGGCTGTAATTCAACGGATACGGACGCGAGGAAAATACGCATTAACTTGATTAGAACGTTCGCTTTTGGATTCTTGCCTCGTAATCTCGAGCTATTCCGTCAATGTCGACGTCTGACGGATAAATTGAACGGAAACGCGGTTGCCTGGCCGATAATTTTCATTGATCCGAGCCGATTGCGGAACGTTTGAAATAAGAATAGAAATTTTTAACAGGTATTATATTTATACTTGATGTCATGCCGAGTTGTGTCAATAATTACCGATAATTTCATTATATTGATCATGCCGGAGTCGTACATAATCCAGGTTTCCGCATTTCACAATCGGAGCCCATTAAATCATCGTGCTTCATTGAGATGGAAGGAATTGGGACAGTCCTTTAATATCATCGGCCGATTAACAAACGGATGAGGCATTTCCTGCGACGGAAGGAGCGCGATTTGACCTCTTCTAGAATAAACGTCTTCGCGGAATAAGAGAGAGAGAGAGAGAGAGAGAATGAACATGATGATAGGAGGCGGCAGTCGTCGTCGGAGCGTAAAATATGAAGAAGTAATCACCCTGGTAGCAGCTGGCAGGACCTTACTTCGAGACGAAGGTTAGAAACGACGTTTTCCAGAGGAGCGAGGGGGAGTAGATCCCGTGTGGCTGCGCGCCTGGAACACCGGAAAGGAGGGGTTGTCGCGGTGGTTGCGGTGGAGACGCGGGAGGCTACCGGTCGGGTGGGTGGAAGTCGTCTACGGGTCGTGGAAGTGGAGGACAGTAAATTCAGTGAAGCATAGATTGCAGCCGAGGGTTTCAGCTCGGGGTCGAGCTTAATTTCGCGGCCACCTGGAAATCCTTTGGTACCGTGCCAACTCATTGCCGGATTCATTCATAACGAAAGAGACGTACAGCCCTCAAAGGTATCGTGCAACCCTTGCCTCTCCGACAGACTCCGTCTTTCCCGTCTACATCTCTCCGTCTCTGTACTAATTATAAATGGACGATTTCGGCTGGACGATTAAATGGTCGAGATGCTATCGCCGCTAGTGGTCATCGTTTCTTCGCTCGGCTGCTCCGAAAAGGCGCGCTTACACCAAACAAATGCTCGTTCGTCACAAATTTTAGGAACTAGACGAACATGTTGATCGTTCAGGGAAAAAGAGATAACGTTGAAATCCATTTTCAGACAATATCAGAATTACGTTCGATTGAAAATTACACGATCTGAATACATATTGTAAAACAGTTGAGTTTCCGGTGAACGGTATGTTTATCTAAAAGGGTGAGAGGATTCGTGACAACGAGTTCGGGTGAAACGTGAATAAATCACCGTCTCCGAAGTTTCGTGGACGTTAAATCCTCGGAGAAGTACCTCGAAGCGGTTCCCGTTACACGCCTCTAGACAATTCTCGACGCCAGAATCCTGTCAGAAAACCAAACCCAATGGCGTCCCGGCGCGGCCTCGACAACGTAATTAAGACGCGTCGTTTCTAACGAGACGTCTCGACGATGCGATACCGCCAACTCTATCCGCTCTGGTAAACACCCCTTGCCAGGCCAGCTCGACAGCGGAAATAACCCCCGCCGAGCTCCAATTACAATCACGCTCCGGCTACCTCGAATCAGACGCGATCCTGTCATCCACTTTTCAATTCATTTTTTCCCTTCCTTTCCACCCGAGGCGCGCGACAAGCCGCGACAACGAAAAGTTTTACACGTTGCCAGAGTTCCGAAGGGTTACGGAACTGAGCCGGGAACGGCGGTAGTCGATGAAAACCGTTCGCAGATGGAAATTGCTTTCGACGAATAGCTCGGCTCGAAGATGTGCACAACGGGGCGCAGAATTTGGCCGACGCCACCTGAGTGACGGAGGAATGGAACTAAGGAGGGGGATAGGACCGTCTTCCCGGAATCTTTAGAGAAAATTGCAATTCCTCGTAAGAGATGTTCCTTCTCTACTATCTCGCGGCGCGATTCTTTCTCTTGCTCAGAGACTCTTAGATGATTAAAATTGCCTCCCACCCGTGCTTGCGCGTCGAACAACGCGGAAAGTGTCTCCGAGAGGATTGGAAAGCGGCTGTTTACCGCTTCAACGCCCGCGGAGGCCACGTTACAGTTGCGATTATCGGCAGATTCATTGTTCTGATCATTTTTCGCTAATTGTTAATGTAACATACAATCCTCCTTTTAGCAAACAACAGGAATTCAATGCGTTCTAACAGGATTGAAGTTGATTTGTATTAAAACGATATAATAATATGGCTCTGACTGAAGAATCGAAAACATTAATTTTGTTCCTATTTTATGGAATACGCCGTTAATAATATGCAAAATTCGGAACTCTTTCGTTTATCAGATGTTTCGTTTCGTTCATTTCAATTTGAGAATATCAATACTGATTTGGATAATTAATATCTGTGTGGAAATAATACTGGCATCCGGACGAGATTATTTATACACTTCATTTCACAATAATTAAACATTGCCGTTGGCTAAATAAATCGTGTAATCGAAGTTTCTTCTAGCACAAAATTAATAAACAACGCACCGTGGAAATCGCTCATCCATAATTATTGTTTTAATTTAATGTTTGAAAAATCGTGGCGACATGTTTCGACAAATCGAGCGTAAATAAACGCATTGGTCTTGTAATTCGATGATGATTGATCGGTATTGTATACGGCGCGCAACAAGTTTGATTAACGCGTTTCTATTGCTCGGCAATAATCGAACCGTTTGAATTTCGACTAAAGGGAACAGATGAAAGGCAGCAATATCAACATTGAATTAATATCAATTATGTTGTTTCCTCAAAGAACAATTTCTAGCAAATTCCTATATAAACTCTATTTCCTTTGACGTTCGAAATCTGGACGCGAATATTAAAAGGCTGTCCGGGAAAAGCTGAATACCTCTCATTCAATAATACTTCTGAACAGAAAATCAAAAGGCAGGAATCACAAATACGTCGGTATTTTCTTGTTTTGATCCAAACACGTTTTATTAAAATCGATTTAGACTATTTCAATCAGCGGAATGCATTTATTAGAAGAATGCATTTTATTTCTACAAAAAAAAAAGAAAATGAAATGCTTCTCAATGGACATGTTTTCTGAACGGTAGTAGATACATGTTCAGTTAGTCGGTTAGGGTGCGAATTTTTATATTCGTCAGAAGGAGTCCTATAAAATTTCAAACTGCGTGCTATCCGTGCAAGGTATCTCATAAATGTGGGGCGCATTTACGTACTTGTTGCCGCGCACGTGTGTACGGACGAGAAAACAGACACATGCACGTAGCCCAGAAGATATACCATGTAGAGGGGAGTTTTGAGGTGCGAAGGGACTTCAAAGTTTCGGATTTTCAACTCGATTTGCTCCTTCGCCGGTTGTGTACCGCCGCTTTTACGTTACCAACCCGTTAACATACGCCACGTCGTCGCGTCGAGTCGTTTGGTTCCGTTTACTTAGGTTTGCGACGGTACATTGAATTTTCAGCGCTCATATTAGCGTTTGGTCGGTACTCGCTGTTTGACTTCCCTGTTTACACGCGATTGTGGGATTCCGGCACGAATCAACCTCTTATCTACATTTAGATTACATATACTTTTATCTTCTGTTTCGTACAACTGAGAATTAGGCAGTAGAAAAAAATTGTGTGTCCATCGAAAATAATCTCTTAATACTTAGAAGTAGTGATATTACTTAGCTTTTATTTAAACATGAAAATGTTTTATGCATGATAATGACTTAAATCGATTGTGCTTTCGAACAACATTTTGCGAGAATTCCACAGGAGAGATTATGGGATTGTTGTGGAGATCGAATTTAATGCATGGAATCCACGAAAAACGAAAACAGACATCTGGGAAATTGGACTCGAGATCAATTTATCTGAAGACAAGTACTCTACAAAAGCCTTACTCCTCTGACAGTTCTAGTATGTACTGGAAATCAGGCTTCTAAACATAATCCATGTGCATAATACTAAAGTAAGTTTGTTTCGCTATTTTGTTCTTGCGAAAAACATAATGGTACATTTCGACGAAGGTATGCAATTTTTTAATTCAGCCTGGGTAAATAGCGTTGAAATATTATTTAAAAATTATCAAAATCCAGGAGGTCGAGTCAGGGGCTAAAGATCGTTGGGAATGATACGAGGACGCGCATAAAGTACCGCAGTGGTCGAGCGAGCCGGCATATTGGAAACCATCCAATAACCCACTTGGCTTGCTGTATCGTCGAAGCCCACCCGCGAGGGTGGAGTACGAACACAAAAAGAAAGGGGCTACTGCGACATAGCCAGAGAAGGGGCTGAACGGAAGCGAGCAGAGAACATACATAAAAATAGAAAAAAGTAAATCGAGGATATGGAATTTACAATCTAGACAAGTGGAAGAAGGAAAGAGTGGCGAACGGGAAACGAGGAATATTCGAGGGTGAGGAGGTAACGATAGGATGCGTAAAAAGCGAAATGCATTGGCCGTTTAATGTCCGTGGGGAGAATTCATTAAAAAGAATTTGTCGAGCGGGGATCAGAAAGAGTCCCGGAAGGTATGAAGCTCGAACCGAACAAACGATTCCAATATTCGGGCAGGTACCCCACGTGTAATAATTATATTACAAGGTATTGAAATTTGGTTACGTGCCTCACGAGCCTGCGTGTCGACGAGGGGACCGAGAGCGAGGAGGGAGTTTTAAAATTGATGTAATCGAATAAAACGCGCGGGAAACGTCCGCGTGACTTGAATCTCGACGCCCGTGCCGTGCCGTGCCGTGTGTGCCATCTGCTCGCGACAACTGACGCTGCGTTCCACTAAAAAATATTGCCAGCTCGCCTCGCGGAAAACGGGTTTCGCGATAGTGGAAAACGGGAAAACACGGGGTATTTGACGAATGAGAGTGTCCCGATGAAATATTCTCGGCGACCCTAATTTTTGTTATTTCGTTTCGAAACTGCAGGCAACACTATAACTAACAAAGTCATTGACCCGAGAACTCCAAGTTAAATTAGGAAAAATATATATGTACCGCTTGAACAGCCTTTTTCACTTGAGTAAATATTCGCTATTTATTCCATGTCAACGCAACCATGACCGCGTTCTATAAATATTGTAAATCCTAACGCATAAAGATGGAATAACGTTCGCACGATTTTTGAAGGAAATTCCCCTCATTTCATTCGGTTTGTAGCTTTAATATACACCGCGTGTGCTTTGAATCTTGAACTATCTAAGCAATCCCTTCGACCGACTGCCACACGCGAACGTGTATATATACACGCGTATATACATGGTTTAATATCGTCGCGATATTTCGTCGGCGAAGAACCAGACCACGGCCAGGATCGATCCGCCTCCGCATTTTAATTTCACTCGGCAGGAATCCTCGCCAAGAAAGAAAGGGAATCGTTTAAATGGCCTTTTCACTACCGTCCAACTGGAACTCCGTCTACCCACCCTCCCTCTGTACATCAACGAGTGAACGGGAAAAACGCTTTCATTAGAGATCGCGCGTGAATTTTCCAGCGGATGCTTCCAGTTCGATCCTCTTCGTCGATTAGCGCGCATTGTTTCTAATATGCATTAAAAACGTGAGCAGCAGAATTCGCGGGGGTAGCGCATCATATTAAAATATTTCATGACTCATTACGAATACCGTAAATAGAGTTGTTAAACACGAGATTAAAAACAACTGTTAGCTCTACTCTTGTCTCTTTCTAGATATTTTGGCCGACTGTAGTGTATTCCGCGCGAAAGCAAAGTTTGTGATTATAATTACTTCCTGCAGGGTTCAAAAACTGGTGGGAATCCGAAAATTCCCGACGCGATAATGAAGCGCGTTCCTAGAATGAAAATGTCGAATAACGATACGCTCGTATATTCCATGGGTTCGCAACTGTCGAGTGTTCTATTTTTGAAGGATGTATTGGCTATACAGTCAATCCCAAAAGTTTATGTACCTTAGAAAAACGCATTTCCTATAATTAAAAAGAAATCAGCTAAATCAATGCTAATAATAAATAGCTACGTGCTAAAAGGTATAGAAGGAAATATACTCGTAAACTATTGACGCTAGCGAAAAATTTTTACATGGAAATTGTAGATCTCGACGTCCTCTACAAGAAAGGTCCTATGCAATTTTTCCGTATATCTAACAGTTTGGGAGTTATTGGCAAAAAACGAAAATTTGGAAGAAATTGAAGGGGTACCCCTTGGAAAAATCTCGGAAAAATTGAAAAATTTTTTTTGTTGTTTATTCTTAGCAATGTTCTTCCGACGTCTGATTTCTTTTTAAAAATGCGTTTCTAAAGTGCATAAACTTTTGGGATTGACTGTACAGCCAATACATCCTTAAGTTACGCTTGAAGCATACTATTGCGTAGAAAAGTCCAAATGAATTAAATATCCACTTACCTTCGAGCGTTCCCGTGTAGGCGTGGAGCGGATCGAACGCTATTTGCCGTCCATTCGATCCCTCGAAAACGACGTTCTCGTAGAAGAGGCTTGTGTCCCGTGTTAGCCTCATCTTGAAAACTCTGAAACAGACAATATATTTAAAATCGTTAAATATTTTAAACTAAAAGATACTTTCTCTACAGAAACGAAGTAAACCTCTAGGCAAATTTTTTAAATGATATAAATGCGACAATTTCCATTTCGATTTATCATATCCAAAACGCGATTAATTACAAATGCGTCAATTTGCAATATTGATTTTGAAGAATGATGGCCTCGTCAGATACAATACGTTTGTTAACAATAAATTTAATAAGTCTTCGTTTCAGCTGGCTTCGAATTGACTTTACGCGCGATCGATCCGTTGGCTTTCCAGCCGCTAATCGCTTTTCGATTGTTTCCCAATTACACAGTGATTAGCCTCTACCTCTTTTAGCTTCTAGTATTTCTGCTGGAAATTTTTGCAAAACATAGGAATGAGGGGGAACAATTATATTGTGATCAGTTCTCTTCTTATGCGACTCTCTCTGAATGATTACAGGAGAAAAGAATAAAATAGAATTAATTTTCATTTTAAATACGTTTCATATCAAGAGATCAATGGTTCCCTCTTTCCCTCTCTTTATTCAAATGCATTCGGGGTTGAGAAACACTGCGGAGCAAACTAAATTCCTCAGGACAGGGATGTCATATAATAATCGCGCGATGCAACGCAACAACGAGGTCCCCGCATACATACGTATTATACAATGTAACCGTAACCAGTCCCTTACGTGGCCGGAGAGCACGCGCACCCTACTGTGTCACACGGTACAATCGATAATCCGATCGGGTTTCGGGAGGCTCGATGTTTTCACCTAATTATTGTCTAAGCGGATACCGATATCGATCGACGGGTTGTCCGACTAACTCCTTTCACGGGTTCGCGCGCGCTGATTTCAATCATTCATCGGCAGAGGAGAAAGCCGATTCGATCCGCGCTCGCGGATGTCACCGCGGTAATGTAACTAATGAGACATTGAAAGCAGCGGGCGCAGGATTAATCCGGGCTGATGAAGTGATTACTGCCGAACGGAGTTCACGCTCGCGCTTTATTTCGTCACCGAAAAGGGAAGATTGATGAAACGTAGCAATTTCGTGATCATCGGTCGAGCCTCGACGCTTTTTGATGTCATTGTTCCAGGAGATAGCTCCGACCGGCTTCATTTTCGAGTTATCGAGAGAGATGACATTTCGATAATGAACTCCGTTGGCTGACCGAGTTCCAACAAATGGGGGATGTAATTTCTGATTCGAACGCGTCAACCTTTCCGCGGGAAGTTTCCCCATCCCGAAAAGTTCCTCGCAACACGATAAACTCCGATTCGATCTCACGGAAAACTATGCTTGTCCAAGTAAAAAGTAGAAAAGAGGGAATCCACGCGACTAGGTGAGCCGGGGACGTTGGAATTAAATGTCGCCGAAGAATGCCGAGTTTAATTAATCTACGCGTTACACGAAATGTCAATTTCCTAATTGGACAGGAATTTTGTGATGTGTGCAACGACGTGCGCGCGCGCGCGCGTGCCCATGGGTCATCATACTTTGAACAAGTAATATCGCAATGTCAGGGGGCAGCTAATGAAATGAAATTAGCAATGTTATCGTACACTACAGGGAGCATTAATTAAATTACATCGCGTTAATTACCGTATTGCTGTACCAATAATCGTTTCACGAGACGCGACGGGACGCGTGATTTACGCGCGACATCCCGTGTGCACATATTAAAATGTAGAGAGTACGAAAAAAAGTGGTGACGTGTACATTTGCATAAAAATTACATATACCGCATTGTTAACTATTTTATATACGTTTTCATTTCTCATTCAGGTGACCCATTTATTAAGATTTTGCCTGTTCGATATCAATCCTTTAGAAAAGACCAGCGGAGTATTTAAACGGGCTAAAAATGTGTGTGTGACAGTGAAACGGATCATAAATATTTATACCCGTAAATATCAAGGCTTTAGCGTTCGTACGAACGTAATACATACAAATGCGTATTATGCGAAAGTAATTATGGAATTGGTGGGTAGAAAATTTACATTCCGACTGGTAGGGGAAGCAGCAATTTCGAATGGCTGGGATTTAATGAATTTCCATAATGGACCCGACCGAAGGAAGGGGTTTTAACTCCATGGAAAAACTGCTTAAAACCCGTCGCTTCCCCCGCCGAGCTTGCGCCCTCATGCTTCTTCGATAAATACCGTTCAACCTTTTAGGGAATGCTCGCTAATTAAAAACATTCTTTTTATTTTAAAAGTGTATCCATGATTGTTTCCGATGAAAGAATCGAAGCAAAACAATATGGGCAAACGGTATAACACCGCCGGAGCAGTTGAATTTTCGCAAACTGTTGCACCCGCAATTATACGAAACTCATTAGCCAACAATTTTGGTTAAAATGAGTTAACTAGTTTCGCGGCATTCGAGTGTCTTGGCGTGGATACGAATGCTATTAACATTATTCGCATTAAGTCATTAAGCGAATAGCAACCGTCACATATAACCCCTGGGGAAAATTTTACAGTCCCTGAAACCGGTAGCATCGGTGAAGAAGCGACTGATCGAGCAGCATATGAAAGAAGTTCTCTTGTTATTTTTTAATAAAACAGTCGGTGGGACTAAAATTGCTATTGCCTCGGATCGCAATTTCCTCGGCAATTGTCAGCGAAAGAAAGTCAACGCAATATTATCCTCGTTCCGGTGTAATAACGAGAACCGCGGAAGAGTAGCTAGGAAAATAAGGAAACGTATAATAACGACGTCCTATAACGCGCGTAAACGATTCACTGGCTGCCGTGCTCGCTAACTGCCGCGCAACTGACTCGAACAACAACTTATCGCATAATCATAATCGTTAATACGAGAGAAGTCTTGTTCTGGTAAAGCTGAAGCGAAAATAAACTATGATACTATCACTAGGAAGAACTTTTTGATCAAGCGTAATACGAAATATGTAATAAAATAACAGTAAATGAAGAAATAATAAAGATTCAATATTTAGAAATATTTAGAATATTTAGAAAATCTCATTCAATAAAGTCTGTGAAACAATTTCTACAATTTCGCTAAATTACGGAACTTATAAAAAGAGTTCTTGCCAGGAGTAATATAATTAAGGAACTACTACAGATCCTCGATTTTTCTTTTAACACCTTTGAGGCTAAGCATGAAATCAGAATGTTTTCCTCGTTACACAACTTCATGTCGACCTCGCAATTCAAAGAGAAGCTTGATGCTAAATCCGCGAAGTACGGGAATCGAACTTACGAGTAATTCCAAAGCGACTCTGACTGTCTGTCTGTCTGTCTGTCTGTCTTGAGAACCCACGCTTCCTGTGAATAATCATACAACTAAGCCTTTGGATGGCTTAAGTGTTCCACAGTAATTAACGTCGAGCGCTTAAGCCAGCTCGTTAACCATTTAAAATGGTTTGACGATGTTTGGTACTGTCAATGTGTTTCCTATTCAGCAACTCTCTTATAAATCATTGATGAATGAACGCTATAAATAATTTACATAAAAATCAAGTGAATACGAAACAGAGATAAAAAAATTGAATACATTTCTCGACTAATTTTTCAGAGTTTAAAGTAACTCGGGACTGAAGTATGGTTTATTAGGCTAACTCGCGCTGCCTCATGAAGCAGTACCTTTAGACGACAATCAACACTTTCGTGAGATCTCATTCGCGAGATTGCTAAGTTCGTCGTTTCTGTATTATACGCGGGTAGAGATGTAAGTCTGAAACGCGAGATTGCCGCGTGAATCTTGCGGGAGCCATGCATAGAGAAGTTTGCCACCCGGTAACCCGATGGGAGTTACCGCTCGCGACAAACAACCGAACGAACAACGACAGCCGACATATCGAACGCATAAATCCGGTGACTCTTTACATCTCGGCGTAGCTCCTGGGAACTTGTGAAATTGATATACGCCCGGACGCTGGAGAAAAGTTTGATACCGTAACGACGATTTTGCGGCAGTAACTCTCTAACTCGATGCGAGTTCCCCAATCGTATATATGAGTCGAAATAAAAATTGCACGAAGCTTTACCAATTTCGTAATTCCTTCGAAAAAAAAAAATATTACCCGTACTCACGCGTAATAACGACGATGGTCGTTCGCGAAAATTTTTCGAAAATTTTTGATTAGTTCCATAACTATCTGGTATAAAAAGCACATGGGAAATTGAAGTTAGTTTCCGAGTTAATTTCACAGTGTTACATCTGATGGAAACCGGGAGCGGCAAAAAGCTATTGGTGCGTCCTATAATCGATATCTCTTTAATGGCGTGCCTTTTTACAGAAAACCTGTTGCTCGATTGGCTTGCAACTTAAACAAAAACGAAAACCGTCGACTTACGTCGGTTCGGAATCATCGGTATCGGACGAGCAAGAGCTATCGGGAAAACTGGTTATCCAAGTAAATTGGAAGTTCAGTTGAACGTGTAATACCGACGTTGACGCGATCGCATAATTCACGAGCGTCGAACACACTGAATCGCGGGTACGATTCGCAAAGAAGACCAGTCGGACACTGCGTACTCGGTTGGCCGGGTATGCAAACGACAACCGGAGGGACAAGTATCCTAGCGGCCGAAGTTTGGGATACGCGTATCTGCGCGACATTACTCGCCAGATAGGAATACATCGCGCGCAGATTTGCATCGGACGTGCCCCGTGACGTAGTCGAGCTCTGCGAACGAAATGCATACGAGCTCGTGTGTTTCCGGGCTTGACAGAGCGACGAAATATCCTCGGAGACGTTTCTAATTACGGATTCGACACGTTTTGCGGTATATTACGGGAACTTGGGATACGATGGCAACAATTCTTAATGACAACCAGTATCGTAAGTTACGTGACAGCTTCTCTTGACGTAGGAGACGTTCTGCATGATCGGGGGACCATTAATAATTTTGACAATTAACCGGAGCGCCTTGCGTAGCAGCGCAACGTTTAGAACGGGAAATTAAACGGAATAACGCGTTCCGCGAATCAACGTTTGCTTGAATTAATCAGAGCGCCTGGCGCGCGGTATGGCATTTTGTTAGGCTTCCGTTCGCCGTACCAAATTGCCTAATAATTCCATCCGCTATTGATTATCAATTAATTAAAGTTTAAATGCTAGCCGGGTAATTAATGCCACGTCGTTTGATATTTATGCAAAATTGAATTAGAATGGGCGGAACGTTACGGAGAATATTAATCGATTTATAGTCGCCCGCCGCGTACGGTTCTGCTAATGAAATTTTAGTTCATCCGCTACATTCGATTATGAAAAATTTAATATATTACGACTGCCATGCCAACCTACCTGCATTTTCACGTTTCGCAATATATTTGTCATTCGGACGATAAAATTTGCTGTACGTTTAACCGGGTGCCGCGTGAACTTTCAACTTTTCCGCTTTCATTTGCGCCCGCAGTACGAAACACTAATTTCGGCGAGTACCGGTTCGCTATTAATTTTAACGCGCAACGCGGGAATCAAAACGTTCCGCGGGCAACCTGTGTACGGTTCGTTCCTGCCGCGAAAGGATTGGACAGCAGAATCGTCGGTGAATATTAAATAAATCCCGAGTTTGTCTGCGCGCGTAGGTGCGCGTTGCGCGAAAATTATCACCGAAGACCGACGTTACGGGGCGCGGCGCAGCACGGCGTTATTGCTCAATTTACGCGAGAACGACGCTCGCCTCCTCGAAAGGACGATTAGTCAGGAGCGGTGAGTGATGCATGTACCATTGAGAAATGGGATTAGTTGCAAGGGGTAATGCACGCTCCAACCCCCTCCGACAACCTCGTTTGCCTCGTAATATACACTCACGTAATACACGTACACACGCGTGGTTTCGCTCGTTTATACGTACGTACACGTATCTATGTACGTCCGGAGGAAAACGTGGAATATGTAAAGGCCATTTCTTGCCTTCCGAGTTACTCGGTTTATCGTCTCTCCGAGCAGCAACCTTTCCTGCCTGATTAATGCCCTCGGACCTCTGCGCTCCACCCACCGCACTGTCCCGCGATCGTCCACATTCAAACGCTGACGACCATTCAGTAATTAAGACGAATTTTCCCACCGTTCTCTCATGTTTCCCCATGACCGGACTCTAAATATGCACACGTGGTAACATTTTTGTGTTACACTCGTCAAGATCAATGACTATCAAAGCATAAAAAGGGATAAAGGAAAATAAATAATTAAAGACAGTTCGATACGAAGTTTAATAATTGAGAAATCGTTAGTCTCTCGTGATTGGAAACGGTGGCCCCTGGCAAGAGTGGTCGTTCTTGTTTGCTCGCGCCGAATCGAATCGATTTCGAATTGATTCTACGGTGAGGTCGTCCTTAACGCCGATCGGCACGTCCGAATTTGTACAGTCGGACGTCGTAATTGGCTCGAGCGCAATAAGTGCCGATATTAAGGTTAATTGGAAACGTTGCGCCGACTCGCCGGTTTATTTGCAACAGCCGATCCGATTATCGCTCAAGAAACTCATTAACGAACAATCCAATTAAATCTTACAGCGACGTTACAAAAGAAACGGGATTCGACCCGGCCGATTTTAATTGCGCCCGGATCCTCCCGAATGGATCTTCCAAGGGTGGAATTTACCTCGAAAATAACGTTAACCAGTCCGCCCGATACCATTGTCCGAGCGATAACGATCGCTCCTAACTACCTCTTTATACACCGGTTTAACCATAAAGGGTTGTTTATCTCCTCGCGAGAGCCTGAAAGCAGCTCGTTCAACAATTTTCCTTTCGCGTCGACGAAGCAAATGGTTTTTAATTAATGCACATGGTAACCGGGATCCCAAGCCGCGCAACGTACCTTTAGATTTACGTGTTAAATAAAAGTTGGCGGATTCTCTTTGCGACGGTTTGATGAGAACCTCCAGACGTACTCCAGGCATGACAACCGAGTCAGAGATACGAGGTCGTACGATCCTTGAATTTATCTCGTACTTAGGTTTATCGAGGCGGCGGAAGAATTTCACTTGTTTTTCCTTCGAGTTTGATACTCTGTCCGCCGTAAAGCCAGCTCGCCGCATCGGTCTCCATAACCGAATCGGACAATAAAAACCCAAGTTTTATCGGCCGCACCTGAGGAAGGGTTCCGCGAAACTTTCTGTTCTCTTTACGACGTTCGACTGGTAAACATCGGGGCAGACCTCAACCGGTATTCTATTCAAATAAAGCGTTCCCCGAGTACGCTCCGCAATCTGTTCCGACGTTTCCTCTGGGGGGTTCATTCCGAATTACGGACCATTAAACCACGCCAACTACGATCCCAGACGCGAATCAACCTTTAAACATTTCAAATCGAATGATAAAACGTACTCGGAGCCGGTAAATTGCGCCGTCGTAAACTATCTTTATACCACCGCCCTCGCGTGCTTAAAACAGCTTGTATCGCGCGTTATCCGTGACCGAAGCACGCATTTATAAATTTCACCGCCAGTTTCCGCCAATATTTTTTCCTCTCCGGCGTGCAGTGTTTCGCTGGGAAAATTTAGTGCTCCCGGCGCACTCCCGAGGATATGCCCGGAGGTAGAAGGCGTCTCGGTTAGGAGTCTCTCGAGCCGAAGCTCGCACAAGCGATTTCCTCCGGGTTTTTCGGCCATCGAATCGAAAAGGAGAATCGAGTCTCTCGGCGGCGACGGTTCCAATCCGGCACGTGTTCGTACAAAAGGGGCAGCGACCCTCTCTCGGTCGCGACGCACTCGAGGCAAAGCGCTCGAATCGGAACTCGGAGCTCGTATCGACCAAATGCTCTTCCCTGGGAAACTGAGGACGTCGGCCAAGGACGGGAAAACTGGAGCAAAGAGGTCCGGAAACTGTCAGCCACGAAAAAACCTAACGGAGGAAGGAGGCAAAAACGATACTACGAACTTTGATGGAGAATGTGCTTGATAGAGAATCGAAGAAACAGGCAAGAGGACTAAGGGCGGAAAAGACTGATGGAAGAGTCGAGACGACCGGCCAAGAGGTGGAGAATTTTTGTAACTCAGAAAGAACGGTCTGTAACAAATTGGAGAAGAATAAGGGTGAAGTGGACGGGTCCGCGCGGGGGTGAAGCAGTAGAAGGCACGGAAGGGAGAGAGCCAGAGAGAGAGAGAGAGAGACACGTCTCGAGGAACAGTTGAGCGACACAGAAACAAAGCTGTCGCGTCTCTTGAGCGTAACGTTGAGATTTAGGGGCTCGTGTCGATGGCACTGACAACATAGTGATATCGCGATGCTCAACGAGGCATGCCGGCCACCATGTCGGGCCAATACGACGCAGAGGATGCACAAGAGGGCAAACATACATACATACATACATATATCGCAACATGGAACTACTGTACGTACGTACGGTATTCAAGAACTGGTCTGTTCCTAATCGATTTTCTGCGCGAGCATGGAAATTGAATCGTCTTTTTTGTTTAGACATATGTAATTGAAAACACGGATCAACGAACATCACGTTATGTATAGCAGAATGTTCGTTCATGTAGTTGTTCATGTTATAATTGTAAGAGTAAAATTTCAAATAAACAGTTCTACATCGATTTTGTTCTTTTGCATTAAACTTGAATTATCCATACTTTCTATTTATATTTTATTTTGTCTTCTAGTTTTTCTAGTTTCGAATTTATAGCATATTCCCCGTTGCCATATGCCATTCATTCCGGCAGCTTATTGCACGCAGCTGCGCCGAGATTATAGTTAAGTATGTATCATGCTAATTTAGAGTACGTATCGCTAACAATTTAGTTAGACGTTCCTATACCATCTTCCATCTTGGCACTGAAAGTTTCCGCTCCCGTCTTGACATAAAACGGGATGTATTAAATATTTTTGTCATTCCGCAGTGAATTCGTTCTTTCCCAATATATTTTACGCGTTTATTTTAATCGATTCAGAGGTTCGCTCTCAGACGGGGTTTCTCTTTTCAATTACCGACACGCTAAATTACGCGTAACTTTCGAGAGACGGTCGAAAATACAATGGAACGGGGTGCCCCGGGCTGAGGTAAGAAGATTCGGCTTCTTCGGCTCTCAACTTCGTCCCGAAAGTTGCACTCTCACGAGAAAGCACTTTCCTCTGTGCATAAAATAATTACCATCCTCTCTCTTGAGCCGGGTCACCCTACCCTCCCCCTCTTACTTTGCATTATTTCGAGGCTACCGTGGAAAATCATTGCGCGGCGGCTGCAGGAAATTGCCGCAAATACTTTTTCAATCGATAGGCCGCGAGAAAACGGATTAAGATCTTTTTCACAAAAACACGGCCGAATCTGGTTTTTTATTAAAAGCGATTCAGGAAAATTCCAAATTCCCCTAGGATTTTGTAGAAAAACTGCGGCGTTGTTCACCGGGATTATTTATACATCACGACCGACTTTTTTTGCCGACCGACGTCCGGGCCGGAGTGAAAATTTATGTTCGCCCACGCCCGCGGAACGGGTCGTTCGTCCGAAGATTATACCGCCTTTGACAGGCACGAGGAAACTGGAATTTTCTTCGACAAAGCTCTATCTCGCGTTTTACCACCGGCAACGGATTCC
The DNA here is from genome assembly GCF_001652005.2 of Ceratina calcarata. Lineage (NCBI taxonomy): Eukaryota > Metazoa > Arthropoda > Insecta > Hymenoptera > Apidae > Ceratina > Ceratina calcarata. The sequence continues at coordinate 1,280,158 of NW_017175971.1, read as the reverse complement.
TTTCTCTTCCCTTGGCGTCTGCTGGGACGGAAGAGAGAAGAAGAACACGTGGGGTTTTACGAACCTGTCGAGAGCGTGAAGACGTAGATTCAGCGACGCGTTCCCAGGATACCCGGAAGCTGAGGTGTCACGGCGACTCCTACTACGATGTTCCCTCAAAGCCGCGGTGTCATACCAAACCCCGCTGTAGTATCTGATATAGGATCCATGCGTGATCGCTGAAACAATAAGATCAAACATATTATTCTTACTTGCGATTGAGTTCTCTCCGGGCACGAATCTAATTCAACGCTCTTAGATATATCTACATTCCAGCGTTCCTTCTTTCATAGGATTAATAAAGTTAACACGGAACACGTGACAGGATAAGTCGAGCTATTTCACAGTACTAGGTAAACACGAGGAAGCGATGATCGGGTAAATTTTTGTAAAACGCACGTCACGAGAGTCTCTCACCGTTTGAAATATCGGTGGATCTAAATGCAAATTATTTCCGAGGTAATACGTTTTCTCGATTCGGCTCGGCCGTTATCTACCAGCAACGCGCACCATGCCGTTTCATGCACTTCAAGACGGCATTTATCTATTTACCACACGCAACGCAACGATCCCTGGCTTCGTTTCGAGCTCGCAAACTCACGGGGGAGATATTATCGTTCCGCTCTTTCATAATGCCGGTGGGCGGTCCGAGACGAAAGTCGCTGACTTATTTTCGTCAAGTCGATGCGATGCTGATAAATTACACGAGGGAGAACCGACGCGAGAGTTTCGCGCGACGTTTCTCTCGTGGAAAAATTCTAGCTTACATCACAGTTAATTAACTGTCTAGAAACTTGAAGAAAGTTAATTATGAGTAGGAGAAAGAGATATTAATCATTCTCGTACACTTGGAAATTTTCTATGGACGCGTGATTGAATCCACTCGAGGGTGCTGTACAGAATCCCCGTGTTTACATGTGTTAAAAATTCTCTAACATAATTCCAAAACCAGCTAGATCTTCGCCGTTGAAGAATATCGAGGAGAGCACATACTGGAAAATTCTCACGCCTCGTGGTTCTATTCGATGTTCCCGGGCTAATTCAATATCGGCGGCGGCACGTTGCAGCTGTTGCTCAGGCATACTTGTCGATAGAGGCGGCAATTACTAATTTTCAGAAACCATGGTGAATCGATATTAGGCTGGTAGACGTAGTTTAGATAATTTCCCGCACCGCATGCCGCCCAACGGAACTTCGGGGGCTTGTTAACTATTATATAGTTTACCGTACACGTTGCCATAATGCCACGATAATCAGGATCTAGAGCGATCGGTCCCGGTCTTGAATCGAACAACGAACGCGATCTTAAGGATGTATTGGTCATATAGTCAATCCTAAAAGTTTATGTACCTTAGAACGCATTTCCGATAATCAAACATAGTGCATTTTTCTTCTAATTTCGATATTTAATGAGTTAAGTATCATTATTTGGCATTTTATTGATGTTGACGAAATCCGACCATTCCACCGTCGAAACGGTGAACTTTTGGAAAAAAATTTCGTTTTTCCTCAATAACTCCTAAACCCTTGGAAATACGTGAAAATTGCATAGGACCTTTCTTGTAGAGGACGACGAGATCTACAATTTCCATATAAAAATTTTTCGCTAGCATTAATAGTTTACGAGTTATTGACGAAAAACGAAAAAACAGTTTTTTGCGAATTACTCGTAAACTATTGAGGCTAGCGAAAAGTTTTTATATGGAAATTGTAGATCTCGTCGTCCTCTACAAGAAAGGTCCTATGCAATTTTCACGTA
>NW_017175971.1:1254875-1278339 GCF_001652005.2 Ceratina calcarata | reverse complement strand
TATGTATAGCCTGTACATCCTTAACTGTCACCCGTGAGCAGCTCGGAACATAAAAACAACCGAGAGAGAACAGAGCTGGCCAAGACATTTTTTCATGTAGTGAACCAAAAATTGCTTATGTCGCAGGAACCTTCGAATCGAATGCGAGGGACAAAGTGCCGAATAATATTTCCCATTAACTGTACACTACAATGGTAGCTGCCATCCACGTTATTAAACCATCTGCCAGAGCAAACATTTCACGCCGGTAATTGTGCTCACCGTCACTCGCAATGCGCGTGCCTTTACACGCAACAATAAATGCTCGCCGACCTCCCCTAACCGTTTAATATTTGTCGCGTGACGCGAACAGCAACGATTCCACGTTCGATAGCGGTCTGTTCTTTTCGAAAACTCCCCGCCGCGAATCGATTTAAAATTCATGAACCGACTAATCGCTTCGAAATATAAATAAATCCATTAAAGAACGAAGTCTGGCTGTCATCCGTTCTGGCTATCCCGAGATAGATAGCATCGGAATTAAAGTGATCTCGTACGAAATCATACAGCTCTCAGCGTTCGATTTGCGATGTCCTCCGCAACAATTTCTCCTCAATGGGAAATTTCACAAGAACCAGATAACCGGTCGGACGCGTCAGTCAATGGCGCGTGCGATATCCGTCGGAAATTCCGGATAACTCTGTCGGCGAGCAGATCGCGATATCGTCGCTGCGCGTGCACGCAGCAGTCGAAATTCGACCTGTATCTGGCTCCTCTGCCCGCCCGGGACGCGAAGTGCCTATCGAGGCTGATTTTTCGCGACCCACAATCGGCTCTGGCTGTCATAATTGCGCGTCGTGTCTCGCCGATTGACGCTGATTCCCCTCGTATCGCGACGCGACGTTTCGAATTCGCTCGAACGTCATTAATAGGATTTCGACGCGGCGAGGTTCGCACCATTCGAGGACAATGATGGTTACGGTTACGATAACGGTCAACGATAGCCGAGCTCCATTTTTGCAGAGCCAACGGCTAATGCGCCGCACGTAGTCATGAAAGATGACCCCCTGCGTTGGCAGTTCAATTGGAAAACGGGATATTATATGTTTCCAAGCTGATAGCCTTTTTTTTCTATTAATTGAATACGGACGAAAGAATAATAGAATTCCTTTTGCCGTCACGCTACATTTAATATGTTACGACTCAAAGGCGAAGAAGAAACGCGGGGAGACAAGGAAGAAGGCCAGGGCCATTTAACAGCCTCTGCCTTCGTGTAAACTGCTTTCAACGGAAGCTTTAAACTTGTCTCTTTGTCTTACCAGCCGAAACTGTCTCAAAGTTCCATCCTCTTTCCCTTCAAACCCAATTACATCGCTCCGTGTGAGAGAGGCCTGGAACTCAGCCTGGTTCTCCTATTTCGAAACTTGGCGAAAACGGTCGGACGTGCAAAACAGGAAACAAACAACACCCCTCGTGTCCTGTGTCGAGCCGCGACAGGCGTACAAAAACAGTGTCGATATACGGGGATTCGGTTTTTATCTGCCTTCACGGATCGAAGTTCGATTTCAAAGAACGGGGTAACAGATGAAATCCGAGAACAAACCGTAAATTACTCCTCTGACGGCGTAATATCTAGCCAGCAGTCGATTTCATTGAATACGTCCCGAAGTGGTGTTCGCGAATGACCCAAGCGCGCGACAAAATCCCAATGATTCTGCCAGTTCTATTTCGCTAACCCAAATATGATCGTCGTACACTGCAGACAGTAATTACAGAAGCAAACGCTGTTAATGTAATTGAATTTGTGCCAGAATTTATAATTTCCGAGGGAATTTACATTACGTCATCTGTACATTTATACAACAATGAAATTCGCTGATTGCTTTCACAGTTACACGATGTATCACTCGTCTCTATGTGCAACGTCACAGCGTATTGCTCTCAATAACGTTTTCGCGAAACTATAGCGCGAGTAATGTGTCTCGTCGAGGCAAGCTGACCCCGGCACAGTAGTCGCTGAAAATCGATCATTCGCGGGCCGGTAAATTCGGCGCGCAGTTGCGTTCTATTGCGCACGGTCACGTAAACGTGTACAAATAAGTAGCCTCGCTACCGTGACAAATCACAGAGGGAATTCGCGTATATGGAAACTAAGACGAATTTTCCATGGGGAAGCCGAAGCTTACAGAACCGTTCCGCAGCCGGCTGCAATCGAAACTTGGAACCCGACCGACGATATAATATCCGCAACGCGGCTCGACAGTTTCCCTAGTTCGAACACGGTTTTCAAAAGTTTTCGTCGGCGGTTGTCAACGCGTTACGAAATTCCTCGAGTTTGATCCCCGACCCAAGGGGAGGAACTTCCACTTGACAAACGACAGGAATTTCTTCAGAACAATTTTCCACGTCGTATAGAAAACGTTTTAATGTCGGAAAAAATATATGCTTCTTTATAAAGATCTATTTTTCACCCGACCACCGATGATCCGATTTGTTCATTAAAATTGTCAGTGACGAACTTGTCTAAACAACGGATACAACGTCAGAGTTCAAGAGATCAAGGGAATAGAGAATAGACTGTCTAAAAGAGAACGGAAGGGAAATGGAATCCTAATCCCCTCGTCACTTGTTTCATGAATTTTGAATTAACGTCCGCGTTAAATGGATAGTGTATCTACCTAGTCGCCGGGAAAAAGCGTCCGAGGTCTTTTTGCACTGTTTGGTAATTCGCACGAAGCACGATGACCAGAAACTTCGGGGGATGGATTAAATATTTAATACACGGGTTGGAACATGCACAGAGCGAATGGTAGGAATGGACTGATCATTTATTTGTAGAGGAAACAGCTCGTGCATCCGGATCGAAGTAAATCGTTTCCTCGAATGCAATAGAAAACAGGATTCGGCCAATTCTTGATTAGTTTCGTCTTATTAGTACTTCTCTAGTGGCATTGATAATGTATAGACATCCTGAGAAACAGCACGTTCTACAGAAGAAGTTATCAAGTCTTCAGAAAAAATCTAACAGGATTTAATCAAGATTTATTGTAAGTTTATCAAATTCTTGTAGGATCGTCCCTATGCAATTTCCTTTGAATTCCACTCGTTTATAAATAATTGACGATGAACGAACTAATTAATCGATTAGTCCTGAATTATTCGAGATAAAAAATAAAAAATAATTATTAGATATATATAGATCCATCCACGGTCTTTAAAGACAATGTGTCATGTCTTTGCGATATTCGTTTACTCAAATAATCGTCGTGTACAAGACACGAAATTCGCAAGGTGAATTAAATCTGGCAGACAAATACCGAAAGTGACATGGTGGCGGTGTTGGGAACGCGTAATGAACTAAACTGCGAGTTCAGAATACTGCTCAGAATTTCTTCAGCAATTAGTTTCTATTTTAGCCTGACGTGAAAGACGTGCAACGTCTCTGTCCACTTTTAGTTCCCGTTTCGGAACTACGCGAGATCGTTCAACAATTTCTGAAGGAAATTACACTGACGAGGATTAGGAAAGATGTTCCAGCGTCAATAAATTTTTAATACCTGATACAAAATTCATCAGCCACCCTGTCTGTAGTGATCTTTAGAATATTAAAGAAAACGGTTTAGACACGGGAGGGTAAGACACGCCGGCTCCCTTCATTCACGGTTTCGCCTGGTAATATTCACGTAATTTCTAGAGCGGTTAGAGTTTGCTGAAACAATTAAGACGAGTTTATGCTAGCTCCTAGTCCTTCACGTTGCGTGTGTGTTGTTATTAATCTAGCAGCGGTACGGTTAATTTTCCATGACACGCGTATCTTTCGGTTTACGACGTATTAAAGTACACAACAAATTTTAGCCCGAGATATGTTAGAGTACAATTTTCACGAAACATTTCGCGAACGACTTTACACAATCTACTCCGTGCAGTTTATTTATTTCTGCATAAATCCACGACGTCTATGCACGTATCAATTCAATTTGTATTCCATTTCTGAATTTGATAAGAGTTTTAAAACTTGATACCGTAAGAACTGTAATAGAAGATTGCGCTGGAAAGCTTGAATGAAGGTGATTGGTCACGAATTTTTCTTTACTAGTTCTAACATTATTGTTATTATTTTTGCGCAGGAAGTAAAAAGTTAGAAAAAATCGTAGAAACGTTAAATTGATTGTCTGAATTTGATAATTGTATCCATCGGATTGTATCGTAACCAGGCTTTCACGGTAATGCGCGGGTTGAATCGCGAGCAGTGGAGTAACTCGTTAAAGGTCAGCCGCAACGGAGTTAGCGGTGTGTATGTACATAGAATGGAAGTATGTTGGTTATATGAACCCGGGAGCATCCTAGTTCGGGTTTGTTACCATTTTTACATGCATTACACGCCCTTAAAATTTCCGCAACATGCCTACACAAAACGCATCTTTACCATTTTTAACGAACTTCACGGATCTGGACATTCAAGTGCACAAAATATAATATGAAGATTAAATGTCATCAAATAATTTGGAGACGAACTATAGAAAATAAAACAACAATTTTACCGGGAGTAAATGAAAGGGACTGTGATGAATGGAGTGAGAGTCTATAAAACTGCTACTTATCAGCGGGAATAAAAGTGATACGACGTTTTCGATAGAGTCTCGGTGATGGGAAACAATTAAACTTTAATCGATGTTCTGAATCCCACGAGAGTTCGCGAAACGTAAAATAAATTCCAACGTTTGATACCCCGTCTACTTGAGGTCGGTTTTCACCAACGTTCAAATAAATCCTCAGCGAAGAAACCTCCTCGGACGCAAACGAGACCGTGTTTGCGCTTCAATCCGGAATGTTAACCCTTCGTTAACGAACGAAACGATAATTCCTCTCTAAACATTAATTGCAGTTAGCCGCCTAAGGAAAACACGGGTGACTATTTTTCGAATAAAGCGTCTCGTGCATTCTTAAACGCAATTTTAAGAGTGTTTCCCCTTTTGAGTCAACGTCCACGAGGAAGCAACTCGGAGGAGATTTATTCGCCTGTAGGGGAATTCGTTCGGTGTCTTCCTAATGGAAAAGTTAGCGTCCGGGGGTTGTCAATAAAGTATACGGATTCACTTCGATCAAAGAGCGGTAACTTTCCATAATTACCAAGCTCGCACTCGAGGAGAGCGCCCATGTTGGAATAATCCTGTTGTGCCACGCACAGGCACACACAACAGTTTCGCTTGGTAAATGTTTCTTTGTAAAGTGGAACTTGTGCAGGGATTATCGATTCCCTCGACCATCTAGGTCTCTGTTTTTTCTTCGACAAAACATTAACGAATTGCAAGGGAATTTCGCAATGCTCTTTCTCGAACAACAGAAATGCCGCAAGGAAATCCACGATAAGCGATCGAAGCTTTCATCAGTTTTACGGCCTTTCGATTAAAATAAATAATCAATTTGTTCCAATAGTGAACAAGCAGTAATAATAGAAGGAATAAGTATCGAAATATATTTGAACATTTAAAAATATAGCGAGAAATTGTGTATCATCTAAAGGCCGTTACGTATAACGTTTGCAAACAAACTGCGTCAGAAATGGTACCACATTAACTGTGCAACACTTTTCCCGTCTCGTTACAACGCGATCGTCCTGCCCATTTTCGTCCCCTGTCCCCTCCCCTCAGTCCGGTCCGCGTCCCATACCATTCCCTGGACACACGTACACACACATCGTTGCCCGCAATTTTACTCGGGAATCAACCCTCCCTCCTCTGCACACACTCACCCCCTGAACGGAGAGTCCCGGTTGTTACCGCCAATTCGCATTATCCAATTTTTCGTGTGTCACGTACCGTGTCCCCGATTCGGTAGGTCACTTTCTCGCTGCAATTACACAGCGGGTTCGCTATTTTCAGCGTCGATGTTTGCAGGACGCGTCGATTTTCACCCAACCCCCGTACCCACCCACCCCATTTCCCAGCCCTCGTCTGGGCCACAGCTTGCTCTATCTTTCTCTATCTACCTTTCTCTCTCTCTCTCTCACACACACTCTCACAAACACACACCTTTCATTACCTCCTTCCATCCCGGAATACTCTCCCTCTTTCTTTCATATGTATCCTTTTTCTACTTCTCTTTGTACCCCTTTACACGCTTTCTGATTATCTCTTTTCCTCCTTCTTTAACTCCATCTTCGTCGCGCTATCGTCACCCGTTCCTTTGATAACTTAGTTGTTTTTTCTTCTGCCTTTTATGCTCTACACTCCCCAATTTTCCTCGCCCCGATTGTTTTTTTTTCCCCTCGCCGGTTTTAATCTTTTCATTTTCCGACTTCATTTCGAATCGACAAAAAATTGCTACTGATTTACACTCCTCGGATTCTTTCATCCTCTCGTCAGAGTTCCAACCATCCCACCCTGTTTGATTATGTTTTTTTCATTTTATAGCTTTATTCGTCTATCCGATACTCTTTCGCCCCCCCCCCTCCCACGCCCCTACCATTGTACCGTTACTTCATCCTATTGTCCGAACTCCTCGACACGTCACGAATAAGAGAAAGTGGATGAGAATCGGAATGGAAAGAGGCAGCGACGGAGTGCCCTCAACGAGAGAAAAAAACGCGAGATAACGACTGCGTTCCACCACAATCGCCTTGTCTATCGAGCTTTCCTCTTCTCTGGGCTCTTTGTTGGTCATGTATTTATTCTTTGGAAACAGTGGAAGATTGTTTTATTCCACCCTGTTTTTTCCAATGAGCGGAGAATGAGATGTACCAACTTCGATACAGAAGCGGGGAGAACGTTTCAACGAGATTTCTGCTTCTTGAATTCACGATAATCCACAGGCAAATAATATCGGAATTACATGAAACAATATTTCCATTGTAGTCGAGCCCTTTTTGTAACCCACTTCTTTGCCAGCCCGTGTGCACACAACTTTTTGCCCGGTTATAAAAAGTGTCGGATCTAGTCCCATCCTAATTCCTCTCCAAATATGTACCCGAAGCTTCGCGCTGCTGTTCGGCTTGAACTTCCTGTTTGCACAGGACAGACACTTTGTCTTTACGTCGACGGTGAATTAAATAAATCTGAAATAGTGTGCAAGAGTACACTGTAGTATCCGACCACATAGTTCGTTCCTGCAGAAACTCGCGGACCAAAAAATGTTGGACCGTAGTATACGAGCGACGCGCATCGAGCTCAAGAACGATCGTGTGTTCGCCTCGATCTTCATTCAAGCGAATCGAGATGAAATAATACAATTTCATATCCCACGGTTCTTTTGGTATTGTCGGTTCCTCGCGAAGACTTCAATCTTTTACAGCCTCGAAACCGTGGATTTCTGACCTGCTCGTGACTCTTCTAAAAGTCCGCCGCAGCGGCGTATCGACTTTTTGCCGGGAGAGAAGCAAGAATAACCTCTCCTCTTCTCCCCAGTCGCGAGGAGCGTGGCTGGACCGTCGAACGAAGCGCAGGAGGAATCTCTCCCCGAGACTTTTTCCATTTTCGTAAAGTTTCCCACTCTGACTACGACGTTCCGCGAAATCCGGACGGTCGCTGCACTTCGCTCGAACGGAACAAAAAACGATCGCTCGTTCGGAAACGGAGCAGCCCAGCTAGATTAGATTCATTTCGAACCGGCACTGTACGCTTCCAGTCGAATTAGCGGGACCCGAACCCGAGAACGAAGGTAAATACTGATAGCAGGAAACGGTAACACGCTGCCATTCGGTTCCAAACACTTCTTCCGGAACTACGTGATTACTACTTTTACAGAGTCTTATCTTGTAAACATCTTCGCGAAAAGTAGTACAATTTTTATAGAGAAGTTCGAAGAAAAAAGTTAGAAGAAATTTGTTTTGCGACTTCTAACGTAGATCCGGTCTATTCTACTATTGTCCTTTGGACATTTCACATCGTTCTCAACGTAGTTCCATTGTTCCCCGCGTTGAATGACGTTCGTGAATGGAGGCTCCTTCAGTGGCTGATCCATCATTGACCCACATCACTTGCGGCGAAACAGTAAAGGAACGAACGGGAACACACCGGCAGCGAGCTTCGCGATCGCATCGTGTGCAACGCAACGAAATACGCGAAAAAAAAAGCGGAGGTTGATAAAAACGGAAAACGGAATTTCGTGAGGCTTATTCAATTCGTAGCTTGCGCGCTCGCTATTTACGCGGTCGTAAGTTCATGTGGCTTACCGATAAGTGAAAAACGATGGGGCAGAGAATCGGGTTAATGTGTATTTATGACGAGCAACGCGAGGGTGACTGGGTTTAGGCGAATTTTCCGTTTGACAGGAATATGGGACGGCCATCAATCCAGTGGCAATTTTACTAACGCGCCGCGCCGCGCCAGTGTAATAAAATAATGCGGCAATGAATTTACGGGCGAGAGACAACGTAGCCGATTCCTGCGGAATCCCACAGAACGCGCTACCCTACACCCTTTCGGTTAAACGACCAACCACTCGACAAACCGGTAACAGCGTACAAATTTCGATTAGCACTGCCCGGGTGTATTTGTGCAATTGTTTCACTAAACTACTGTTCTGGCTTCGTTGCATTCGAAATTAGATACTTAGATTTCAGGTATCCATTCACCGTTAGTTGCCTAAACATTTTTTGATCTTATTTAAAAACGATGATTCAGAAATCGATCGTGGATACGAACATGATATTCTTGTCAGTTCTTTTGTGTAACAGTAGAATTACAATAGCGCCGGGCAATTAAAAACAGTTTTTCGCAGAAAAGTTCCCTCTCACGGATCGCTGATCGAACGTGTCGTAAAAATTCATGGACAAAATTTACGAGCGAGGAGCCTTCGAAATTTCCGGCTAACGATCCGCTCCGAGGTGTGCTGGATCGGAAAGCCTCCAGGGGTGGGTGTGGACGAGGGAGCACGAAAGCACGCCAGTTTTATTGGAGACTCGTTTATGAGCCGTTTGCCGGCCGCTCTTTTACGACCTATCGATAAATAAGCGTGTCCGTTCATGCGATAAAAGCCGAACACGCTTGCGTTCGGTTTATGTCGCTAGGAATTAGAGAAACGTAATTGCGAATTCTCGACGGCGAGCCCGTGGCCCCTTGCTCCGTTCCGTCATTCGTTTCGTCGAGTAAATCAGACAGTCCGGTTCGAAAAAGTGTCGATCGCCACTCGTTCAGATTTCCAACGCGTCGTCGATTCAGACAAATTGCAACTGCTTGCTACACGATTCGTTCGAGGTTGTTTCAAACAGGTTGAAAAACGATAATTAAAAATCCATCGCTTGTTACGATGCGTAATTTAGAATTTAGCACTGTTATCTGGTCACTGACAAACAGAATCCATTTATCCTGCTGATAAGTGAAAATTCTTATAGGACGTTGTCTACGAATCGAATAATTTTTTACGAACCCTTTATGTGCAATAAGGAAATTTTCTTTGAACCTAAACGGAATTAACTACGGCAGCCTTGATTTTCGAGAGCATCAAGATCTGTCACGTTGAACCACAATCTCTTCTGCCGTTCGAGTCGGTGGAACCTTCAACGAGGTCTTTACCGTTTCGTTCTGTTCACCTTAAGACTCAAGTCATTCGCACAAAAGGCTAACGAAATTTTCTCGCCCTTCCGGTTCAACCGCAACGCTTTGTAAAATTACTTCGAAATTTAATAACCTTGACCGTAGACGACCAGTAAGCAGCGAATGAGTTGAACAGCCGGCTGAACAATCGGTCATTCTCAACGCGAATAAGCACGACGCGTCGAATCCAAATCGGATTAACCTTTGACATCGAACCGTTTATCAAAACTCGCTCTCTAATCTCGATTCGTTAAGAAGCTCTCGTTTATCCGTCTATCTACACGGTTCTCAAGTTACCAGCTACTTCTCCCTTGATCTCAGCAAATCTTCGCTTTTAAACCACTTTTTTATTTAATGCTGCTGCGATAAAGGCAGCATTAATTAAATTCTGTGCAAGAACTTGAAGAAAGCCTGCGCTACCTCCCACGCCACCCTCTCGCGCAAAGGGATAATCCCCTCGGCGCGTTGCGTTAAAAGGTTTGTGGACCTATCCCCCTCCCCTCCACTCCTCCCTTCCCTCGATAAAAAAGCAAATTACGCGCTTCCACGGTGCCTTCACCTTAGAAACGCGGAAACAAAGCTGACCCCCGTTAAATACATCCCGCCGCCGGGTGCAACTTGTAAGAGGCTTAAAATACGAGAACCGCGTTGTCTGGTCGTCGCCATGCTTTAACGAGAGATATCATAACGAGGAGGCTTGCCGCTGCCAATTACGCTGGTATAATGAGATCGGAAGTGGCCCCCGTCAATTATTAATCCCGTTTCCCTGTCCTCGGGAGCTCTCGAGATGTCTCCCTCTCTCCACCGTCTGTCTCACGAGGCAAACCAGATCCCTTAGACGTTAGGCGCACTCTCTCTCTCTCTCTCTCTCTCTCGCACCCTCGGCCGTCTGATTAAATTAAATCACGCTCATAGCGCGACGGTGCATCCACCGTCGGGCATCCTTTAATCGAATCCACTGGCGTTAATACGCCGGCGAAACTTCTCTAACGAATGAAGAAACTGCTTCGCCAACTCTTGCCCCTATGATAGGCTGCCGTTGGCGTTTCACACCCTCTGCCAAGATATCGCTGTATAATTACTCGAATTACCGTTCCCCTTCCAGAGATCAGCTCAAGCGCTTGCGGGTACGCAAAACAGATTCGCAAGCCGTATTTGGTAATAGTCAAAAATAAGGAAATCGTAATTCTACAAATTTCTTATACATCGTGAATAGACCGAACGAGACACGGAATTTATTATAGTTAAACAAATTCGGTGTTCAGAAAACATACACATAACGCATGCCATTATTTCTGAATCATGTGACATTGCGAAAAACTTCCAATATGATTATAGTGGACGAAAATATACAAAGATTACTCATAAGACTTTTAATTAGGATTTTCTCAAGGAGTAAACCGTAATGTATCGATCTACGATTTTTAGAAACGTAATTAATCATTCCTCCTGGCTAACGCAGATGTAACGCAGCGCGAGCGTAGCGCTGTTGTTTCAATTATCCGGTTTTTCTGTTGGAAGGACGTTATTAATCCTGGGGTGTTGTTCCTCGCGTTACGCGGCAATTCATCAAGTCGCGAGAACCTTCGCCGTATGCTCAACCGTGGAAAAAGAAGCTTTGCCGCGACGCGATGCCGCGGGTGTAATAAACGTAAAAGAAACTGCCAACGCGAACGAACGACAGGAATGAGGTCGCAGGTGGAACTTAGAAGAAAATGCGACGTCATCAAACATGATGTCCAACGACAGAAGAGAATGAGAAGTATGTGTTTTCAATCATTCTTTCATTCGCCCGTCTTCACTTTCTCAATTTTTTCCTCCGCTTTAATGTGTATTCGCTGTTTGTCTAAATATTTCACAGTCGATTACGATCGTGCAATAATTATTTTCTTCGGAAAGGGGAGCGCAATCGTTAGCGTCGTTATGTTCGACAGTTTACGCTCCCCTTCCGAGGATCCTTAAAAAAGCGAATCGATACCCTGAAATTTCCAGCTGCTCGTTACCATCACCCGGGAATATTCGAGCAACTACTCAAAGAGGAAGACGGAGGACTCCCATTTGAAGCTCGTTAAAGATCCTCTCGAAATCTTCGACCGAGCTCTTCGATCCCTCCTAAAGAGAGGAATTCTTGTTTTCTCTTACCGAGCGATCGAAGATATTCCCTCCCAACCCATTCGGTTCCCATAAATTATGAGTTTTCCTCTTGCTTCGCACTGCTGGCCGCACCAAACAATTTTATCGTTCGATCTGTGCTGCACAGAGAAATAAGAATATTCAATCTCGAGCGTCGAAGATTACGGAATACACTTTTAATTCGGCGAGGAAATTATCTACATTTAATCCGGATTAGATTCGATGATTCGTTAGGATGAAGAAACTTCCTCGCGTTACGGTCTAGGCGACGCAAAACCGTACACAGCGAGCTAATCTTTTTGTTTGCCGGGTGTCGTTTTTCCGGGTGCGGAAACAGGGAAATTAGAGTCCGACAAGAAGAGGGGCTCGCGTAATCGCGGCAGCGACGGTCCTTTTCGCGTTTCCCCGATGGTCCTTCGGCGCGCCTCGCAGCAGCTGCTGCTGCTGCTATGCGATAAGAGGATTTCACAATATCGAGTTACGAGCGTGTGCAAAGTCGTTACATCGAGGTCGAGTGTCCCCTTCGAGGGCCCTTTATTCCGCACGAGCACTGCCAGGAGCAGCCACCTTTCGAGACGTTCTCCTCTCTTCTATCTGCTCTCGCCCCCGCGCCTGTTCTCCATCTCTCCTCGCGTGATTCGGGTTCTTCAAAAAACCGAGGGCTCTCTAACGGGGCTTCGACCGATAACGCTACCGCTACCCATTTTGTTTCTTATCCCGCGCTCTTACGCGTGCTACCGAGAATCTATTTATCATTCAACCGAATTCAACTGACAGGATTTTCTGACTCCTCTACAAATCGTCTAACTCCATACAAATATGACAATCTTTTACATCTGTATTACAAATTTCGTTTCCTACAAACTAAACCGTAGGATACTTCCTCAATTTTTGCATTTTTTAATCTTAATAGGTGAAAACAATTTTTAGTAATTAAACGTCGAATAAACGTGAAGGAGTAGAATGGTTGTTTCACGGAGGTCAAAGGTACTTCGTCATGTGGTAGCCTCGCCTTGTACCGCTCGGCAATAATACCGTCTTTACAGGCTTTTCGCAAGGACAGTTCTATTCAAGACCGCGGCAGGAAGTATAGCGAACAGTAATTCAACGTTTATTTGTGGGACTAGCCTTTAACTACCTGGCCCGTGCGCAGCCAGATTTAACCACACAGCGTTCCTCTCTAGCTTGCCATGGAAGCCCCGTGTCTTCTCTGAAATAGGGGCCGCATTACCCTTAATCAACGCAACCGGGTTATCGGTGTTTGCAAAAATTAAACTCGAATTAAATTCCTACCCGCTGTTAAGTAAACGTAATAACAGCAATGGTTGCTCCGTTAAACGGTTAAATTCAGTAATAGATAAATCTGGCCATTAGATTACGCGAAACGGGAAATTCTTGTGTGTACAGATTTTCAGATTTCATTCAGTGGGTCGAGAGTCTAGAAATTCTTGATGTCTAGCCGATACGCTGTTAATGGAAACAGTCAGAAGAGATAAAACACACGGAGGTAAACGTCTGACTAGGCGCAGTCCGATACTACTAGCGCGCGCGGTAATTGGGAAATCGATTTCCCTAGATTCTGTCTTGGAATCTATACAACTATGACTTGAATTTGTTAATTAACTTGTCTAATGGATAGGATCCGGAGGATTAAGGGATAGCATTTGGACCGAGTCCAAGAGATCTACGTGACCAAAATCGCGAAAGCAATCGCTCCGAAATAC
Organism: Ceratina calcarata; assembly: GCF_001652005.2. NCBI lineage: Eukaryota > Metazoa > Arthropoda > Insecta > Hymenoptera > Apidae > Ceratina > Ceratina calcarata. The sequence continues at coordinate 1,264,970 of NW_017175971.1, read as the reverse complement.
GTTCCCACCCTCTTCCAACGAGGAACTCATCTCTGATTCGAAAACAGTCTTTGGAACAAACAAACGAGATCGTTTAGACCTACAAATGATTGGATCATTTTATTGAAAACGTTTCACTAGAGAAAAATATATAATTATTTGCTCGCTTCTAAATCGAAGGCGTGTAGAGAATAATTACAGATAAGAAGAGTGGAATATAAATGCATATTGGCACGATCGAGAGCGTAGCCGCGAGGGGCAAACACCGCGGTCTTATCTGAGAACGAGCAGACGATGTGCGTTATCGAATCGTTCTCGCTCGAACGAGAAATCGAGGGCTTGGGAGCTGACAGATCGGGCGGTGATAAGAGGGTTGCCATCGTTTGACCGATTGTGCTCCGATGGAACCGTGCGGAAAATGGGAAACAAATTGAGAATAAAATGGAACTCCTTCTTGTATCGCTGCTAATATCATTCCCCTCATATCGTGCCCATGATTCGATCAATCCCAATCGAATTCCACATTGTCCGGGCAAGTAATAAAGATAAATTCACTAGATAAATTTGCTTTTTTTTTAAAATATTTCGTCGAAGCTTTGATTACGGCAATTTGTTATTTTATTGCGAATCTGGCTTTGAAAATTTTTGAAAATTGAAGCGTAGCTTCGTTATCAATCCGGCGGATCGCCACCGGCAAACATTCGACGGTCATCAGTCGTATTTGTAAAACATTCGCATCAGCGGTGACCGACTGGTGAGCGTAACGAACGGCCCGAAGCTAGCAGCATTGGTGTATTAGTTGCCACAAAAATATGCAATTTTACGGTTGTACAAAGTTTCGCGTCGGGTAATATTCATCGCGGTGCTCGTTCGGGTTGTGGCCGAGAAAGCGTGTCGTGTCGCGTCACGTCGCGTCGCTCGCAATGCAAAATAGGTACTCGCAAATCGCTAACAGAGAGACGTGAATTACCTATGCAGTTAACTAGAACAATTCATCGGCCTGCGACGACAACTGTGTAATGACCGTCGACGAAGTTCGAAATTCTTTTTGCCTCTACAATTGTTTACGGTTAAATTATATTCGAAACGATGTTCGTTTAACGAGAACGAATAAAGATCGATGTATTATTCGATTAACTGCGCTCGTCGTCTGTGGAAAATAAAACCGGCGCGTTGATTTCACCGCTCCGTAAAATAAAACCGTTTCGTGAAATTTCGCGCGAATGACGCCCGACCCGCGCGCCGGTGGGAATACAATCTCGCGAGATTTAACGGTGATCGGCGTATAATGGCCGCAGGAAAGTGGGGACAGAAGGAGGGGTGAAAAACAAAAAATGGGGAGCGATGAATAGGGAAACCGGTTTAAATGACGAGAGTCGCGACGCTCTAGGCATAGGACCTGCTCTCGAATTTGACGAAAATGGATACAGAAATCCGCAGGGAGGGCCGGTGACAAAGCTTCGATTGAAACCGACATTCGCCTCGTTTTCCATTTTCCTAGTTTGCACCGGGGGATCGTTCATTCCAACGTCGATGCGCTAAACGTCGCGTCTCACCGTTTTTTGTGCATTTTTTTGCTCAACCTCCTAATGCCACCCCTTAGCTTCATGGCCTAATTATTTGCCACTCACGAATATAACCCCGAACGAACTTCCGAGTTTCCTATTATTTAGGTACTCAACGACTCAAAATGGATGCGAGACCCAAATACGTGCTTCCCGTGAACTTCAAAGTTGCCAGATGTAAGAGCAATAAGAATTGATTGCCGACCGTTTCATTAGTATGTACGCACACCGATTAACATCGTCATTTTATTTTGCCAGTTTTATAGAAATTCGTTTCGTACGATTTCGACATCTGGATGAAAATTTGGAAAAATTTTCGCGTCGCGCAAAATGTCCGAGATTTCCATTTTATTTTCGCGATTGGGAAATTTCGTTTTCGCAGAACGATTGGATAAACGCGTGCGTGTACCGCGTTCCAATGACCCTGCCAAATATTCAAACTATCTGTCAAAGGTGCTCTCGCCGGAAATCGGCGACGAACAGCGAAACGGTTTAAAAATGATACATGAAATACATGCATAATTTGGGGACTCGATATCCAAAGAGTAACGACGCGTAAGCTTAATTTCACCCTTTGTCTTCCGCCGGTTCCGGTTGCCGCATGAGTTGCTCTTTTGAGACAGAGCTCATCCAAATTAGAAGCGGCACATCACTCGAGGGACACATTGCCCGCTAAGCGTAATGAAATTGTTCCGTTTGTTGGTCCAATTGCGCATTTTTCGCGCAACGCGAGCGGGAGAGTGGCAATATTAAATTTATTTTTTTTTCTCTCGCCTAAAATAAATATCTAGCTTTTTCCTTTTGTTTACCCGCTTCGCTTCGGGATTTTCGAAATGAATCACCACGGAATCGATTGAAGTCCCTCATTTATTTTAATTAAATCAATTGTTATTCGTGGGAGTCAGAAACGAAATATGAACAGTCTGAACTTTAATAATTAAAAAGTATGTGCCAACATGCATCTATAAACTGTCTACTTGATTTGCCAATTAACCCTTCAATAAATGAATAGATCCATCGATACTCTTAATCGCATTCCGTCAGACACGAGCATTATCGCGTCCAATAAGAAACGGAGTTAAAAGTTTCACGGAAACTCGCGTTAATCGATACCGGCTATACCCGGGGAATTTCGCGATGAACACAAAAGCTCGCCTCGCTCGACAATTTTCTCATCGTTTCGAGGAATTAATTTCATCGAGATGGAAAAAGCTCGGTTCGGGAATCTCCCATTCCCGCGTCTATCAGGCTCGTTCTCCGGGACGAACACTCGAGGGACGTCGCGCGTCAATTAATCCTCGAAACTGTTCGGAGCGTTCTCTCGCGTGGTGGAACGTTTCCACGAGGGGAAACTGTGTGTCTGTGTGCGTACACATTTTTTCCCCTCTCCCTCTCTCTTTATGCCCCGGACGTAAAAAAAGGAAAGAAAACGAGGGACGGCGTCGACACGAGTCGGTTGGCCTCACGCGACGTTGAATCCTGATGGACTAATTCCCGAAATGGCGGCGCGATTACGCGAGCAAAGCCGCGTAATAGCCGGGTGCGCGTTGTACGCGTTTGCGAAATCGAGCGTGACTTTTTCGACGTTGCTCGATTTACCGCCGGTTCGTGTCTTCATTTCCATTGAGGAAAGCTCGAAGAAAGCGCGCCGGGTACAATAGGCGGAACCGGTGATACCGATACACAAAGAGAACCCGGGCAAAACTCCGGCCAGTTTTCTTTATGTCCCCAACACACGGCAGGATGCATTCTATCGGGTCTGTAGATATAACGCGTATTAATCGTTTTCGCCGTCTCGATATTCAATTCTTCTCCTACAGCCAAGAGAAATACTTCTACTACTGCACGTCCTTTCAACAACGATATTATATTTTTGCAATCAACCTATACAGGGATGATGGAATGATATGAAAGTATTCTGTTCAAGTCATAACGCAGCACAACTGTATGGAATAAAATAAGACGGTATAGAAGTTCGCTATCGAGAGTGATGTCTGACCAAGGAGTAACTTATTCTACTCGATATCAGTCGGATATAGATTTTCAAGTTGATTCAGCGTAAACTTTTCTAACTTATCTAAAAGCATTCTCTTTCTTTCTTATGCGGCCAGTTAATAAACGTCCATCTTGCAGAAAAGAAAGTCGGTGACCTAACTTTAAATTAACAAAAGAGTATCTAGAAAACCGAGGGCGAGAGAGATATCCCTAAAGCCGGTGGAGTACGTTCTCTATCATCGTCAGTCACGGGAGAAAACCGCAGCGTGAAGAATTTCAGAAAAACGTTGGCCAACTTTTCCACATCGGATTACCAACGTTGCGAAATGGAATAACTTTTTCCTCCCCTCGTTGTTAAGCCGTTATCGTTCGTCTCTTTTATCGCGGAGTATTTTAAATTACGGTGTTCGCATCAGCCGTAAAACTACAGTCTGCCGAGTCTGCGTTACGAGGGTGGAAGGTTAGCAGAGAGCGCGTTGCAGCCCTCTCGTCGGGGCTCCTGTAATTTCGATGGAAAGAGGACCCACAGAGGAAAAAAGAGAGGGTTGCAACAAACTTCCAACCATCCAGTAATCCGTATCAAGGAGGTGAGCATATGATCAACATATAAAAGAAAACGCACGCAGCAATAAACAAAAATAACGAACCACCCGGTGAGCGAAGAACGCGGATAACGATTCCTTCTTTTCTGTCGAAAATAATCGCGAGACACAGCGGGCTCGCGACGATTCGTGAATATTCCGACGGTAAACGAGAAGCGATAAGAAATTACTATCAGATCGAGGGGCACTTACCCTTGTGCGGTATTAGCGGCCAGGGATGTAACGGGGAGCCGGCAACCAGCCAGACACATGCCAGCAACACTCCGAACATTTTCACCCCCATCCACCCTCGGACAGACGGAAACTTCCCTCCTCTGCTTGTCCTCTCTCCCCCGTCGTTCCTCCTCTTCAACTTCCACGTTCACGTTGCAGCCCGTTGTTCTCTTCTTCTCTTCTTCTAGTCCCCGACCCTAGCTTCCTCCTTCTCGCACACTCCCTCCCTCCTCGTTGCTCTTGCCCGCTCGTCTTCGGGTTCCTTCCAACCCTTTCACTCACGATCGTCCGCAGCCTCTTTCAGATCTCCGAGTCCGACCAAACTCCCTTCGAATACGAGTATGAACACGGCTGGCCGGGCCAGACACGGACGTAGCAGCTCGCGACCGTGCACCGAGTCTCTGACCCACGTTATCAAACTGGTATCATAGTCTCTATAGTTTCGAACCCCTCTCTCGTGGGGTGAGCTCGCGCGATGTGTTACCCTTCCCACTAAAGTCTTCTTAAGCGTCGAACCAAGCCTCGCTTACTAGTGTCCTTAAATCGTTGATCACATCCTTACTGAATTTCGTCGGTGTTTCCGATGATCAGAATTTCATCACTCTTCAGCTTGCACGAATGTTACCGTGAGGGAAAGCGACCGATATCTTCTAGCCGCGTTTTATTTCATCGAATCCGAGCCGTGCATTTTAAAGAATACGCAGTAACCCGGTCGCGTATCTGCTCCCGGATTGGAAATAAATTCCGCTTCGAGGCAGCTTGCAGCGGATAGAATACGGTACACGAGACAGTTTCGGAGTAGCGCATCCTTGCTACGGATCCCCGAACCGATCTCTCAGGCATGGTGATCCGCGGATTCGATATTCGGTTAAAAATCAAATCGACTCGACGTCGATGCATTAGAGATGAAAGCGCGCTGTTTCTAATGAGTAGGTTGGACGGTCCTCAGAATTCCAGATTGCACTACTGCTACTGCCTTATCCTTAACGCTACTTCTACTCGAGTCACGATATTATCATTCCAAATTCCAATCCATCAACATTTCACGACCTCGCTTTGACTTGGAACGTTTCAAACGATGAATCTGCACCGTGCCTCATCGTCTGGCGACATTCCACTCTTCGTTCCATTATCAGAAAATAATCTGAACAGTGCATCCCATTTTCTTTGCCACTTCACCACTCCCGAAGTTTTATCCTCGACTTCTGGCTGCCGCAGCCGAAGCAGGATACATCCAGCTGCATCTCGTCAACGCAGATGTAACACGCAACGAGAAATTGTTGCGATGCTCAGATCTTTATTAAACTTTCCACAGTCCGTGGCGGGGAATCTCCTGATGGTTCCTTTCGTGGGAGGACAGACCGATGTACTCTGTCATCGGACCAGACGAGAGAGGTACCGTCTCTCAAAAGTTGGTAAACTTGCGAATGCAGATCACACGACGCTGGTACCACCGTCCTTCGTCTTGCCGTGAGGGTTCTTAAGGATCGCCAATCGTCCACGACTTTATTAGCAGCGATCTGGAACACGACGCGACAACTCATTGTAAACGTGTCGTAACGGGAGACAAAATTGTTTACACAAAATTCATTAATCTTACGAATTGCTATGCGAGATTTAATTGTGCCACGAAAAACATTTGCAAGTTTATTGAACGGGATCGCCAAACTATTGGAAGCATTTAACGGGAGGTTTGCATTTTAATTGGATGCAAATAAAATTCGTGCCACTAACGAGCGGGGCTTGGCTACTGAAAATGTTTTGCGCCCCTGACTTTCTCCTGACTAGAGCTTTGTTCACTTTGTCACGTGCTTTCGAATGGAAAGCTCGATAGTGAGATACGTGTATAATTTGATTCGTGCCAGAAAACAATGAAAAACATTTCATAATGTTCCACCTTTTGTCCCAGGCTTGAAACTTGCACGAATTAAATGTTCGCGCTAGTTTCCCGTGTCGTTTCGCTTCCTATTTTAACAACGTTACGAATACACCACGCGCGCGGGGTTGAAACGTTATAACACAGTTATTGGAAAATGGAATCATTGTTCAAAAGAATGCATAAACGTTCGTTACATTGGATCGGAACGATCGTTTCCCAATTTACTACAAGCAATCTCAGTTCCATTAATTAGCCGCGCAACTCGCGCTAAATAATTTCATCGCTTACACTTCCTTGCGAATCCTCTATTGTTAGGAGAATCCAATTAAACGAACGATTTATCTTTGTCCAACGAGACAACAGCTACGGCATCCGTACTAATTAATTTATTTGAAAAATATTATTACCGTACATGAAACGCTTTTAAACTCGCAATATTTCATCGTCACGTTCGCTTCCATTCCTCGCGGACTTAAAAATAATACTGACACGGCCGTTTCCATTCGTTTCTTAAAAAATCGGTAGAGACGTTTCGAGAATTTTCATAGAAAGTTCGTCCGAGCATAATCGTTCGCAGCTACGGCAACAACACTGCTTTCGTAGCGATGAAACTCTGTTTGTCCCAGCGAGATAAGAAAACAACGCAAGCCGGTATTGTCATTGATAACAGAACGGCAGGATATCCGTTGTTCGAAACAACAAAGGCAACAAGCGTGAGTAAAAACCGTTTCGGTTTGAAAGGCTGGCTAACGAATCGCGTTAACGAAACAGCGGGGCGAGGTCGTCGGTCCGTCGTCGTCGCGACGGGCAGACACAAAATACGGCATTAATTTGCAGGTCTGCACTACGGATCCGCGGAGGTTGTAACGCTTCATCGTTTTACATTCAAAAGTAACTGAAAGCTCTGATTGCGAGGTGATTTGTACTTCGTGTAAAGCAGTGCTGGCTTTATCGTATTAAACGGTAACAACTACGGCTACAATCGAGAGATACAGTTCGGTTAAGCGAGTTACTGAATTTTAATTGCAAACCTCTATACCTCACCGACCCCCCCCCCCTGCCACCGTCTCTTTCTCTCGCCCTCTCGCGCCGCGTCGAGCCGTTGTTTTCGTTGCCCCTTATCGTGTTTTCACTATTTATCACCTGCCGCACGGAAATCCGCCCGTCCGAGTTTCATCCCGCGTCTTCCTCCAGTCACGCGCCTCTTTGCATACTCGATTCAGGTAGTTACCTACTTGGTCCGGTCAACGGAAACGCAATTAACAAGTTAATTAGCCGTTTCCGATACCCTTTTTCGTCTTGCCGCTTTCCAATTGTCGCTAACAAGCTGAACGCTCTCGAGATTTATCGCTAAAAAGGGGGGAACAAATGGTCTTGCATCTCCCGCTTTGTTAACTAACTTCGCTTATTCTTCTAATTACCATTGCGAAACTCGACTTTCTAACTTAGTAATCCCTTTTCTCCGTCATCGAATTACCTAACAATTCCATTTTTCCTTCATCCCTTCGAAATTCCCCACTCAATAAACCAATAATGTTCTCGGTACAAGAGCTAAGCTGTAACGCGGAAAAGACGCATGTAAAAGATTTCGAGCGAAATCCTATCCTGCGGTTTGCACGAAATCAACCGTTCTCTATTCATGCGGCATATTTAAATCTACGAAGCAGTGAAAGCGTGGTGCGTCTTTTCACGTCGGTGACCATTTCACTCGGTTGAAAGCTCTGTCGCGGCGTCGATCGCGATAAAGGAAGCGCTCAATGAGAAGCGCGAGGCCGAAAGCGAAGGCGAAGGCGAAGGCAAGCGTGACAATAAGAACGCCTTTCACGCGGTTCACTTTACCGGACACACCACTTGCCGGTTCACGGTTTCTTTTATACGGACCACATCAACGCCGGCACAGACTCAATGCGAGTGCGCCCCGCTACCCGGCCGCTCGTAAAATCTCGCGCATGTCGAACAAATGGCGTTGATTTTATTGCCGCGCATCCGTAAACGCGTAAAGAAAGTGAATTTTGTTCTCAGAAAATTTTAAAAATATCCGTAGCTGCAATCGCTCACCGATGTCGCGAAACTCGAAAACTGAAAATCAAGTATGGATACTTGAAACGATGCAGCTCTCTACGTTATGCAAATTTTCATGTAAATTTGATAGCAAATCAGGTGAAATTTTGTAATATGTATGAGGAAAGCATGCTAATTACATGAATGAATTGCAGATAAGTAGATATGTTTTATCTTAGTGTCGTAGCACTCCGCGGGGCCTTTCAATGCTGACACACGCATCGAGATGAGCTCGCGTAATTAGAGCACGTTTTCCTCCAAGCGCAAACACGTTCTCTCATTATAACCGATAGAGGATTTTATAAATTCTCCGCGTAATGAGTTCCGCACCGCCTCTGTAATCCTCGTCGGGTATTGCCGTTGCTGCTCGTATTCTACGTGGAAAATTAGGACATATTTGCGTGCGATGCTGCGCGGTAATACATCTAATGAAGCTATCTTTACAAAACGAATTACTCCTCTCTAATTTTTTTATTCAAAAAAAGAAACGGGCAACGTACGCCACCGCCTCTCGAAAAATGCGTCGCGTTCATGTTTAATAATTTCCGCAACCGACCTCTCCATCACAAATTAATTTCAAAACCTTTCGCATACCTGGACGGTGCATTTTTTTAAATCCTTATTTTATCATTTTTTTAAGGATACATACATCTGACTAGTTGGATTATTACAATATAGACAGACAGATACGCGTCGTCATTATAATTGGTGGAATTTGGTGGAAAAAGTTGTCCTGTCTATGTTGGATTAAAATCCAATGAATTAGGTGTACATTGTATGATAAAACCAAATACTCTGTCAAACTGATGTAGAAACTAGTTACATTATCTCGAATTTTCGTATGGACTCGTGATATGTACAGAACTTTGATACACGTGATACTTTCGCAGAGGTGGCCCTATCATTATCCACGTTCGTATGTGGGTAATTGTAATTCTCGCGTGTCATGTTAAAGGGTTTGGGGAAATACCGTTTATCTATGAAATGTTATCCGGCGGCGGACAAAGGCTTGAAAATTGTTGCTGCGTGAACTTTGATCATAGTTACGATACGAGCTCGGAAAACGGCGTTTTACGTCAAAAATTTCAGAAAGATTCAAGCCTCGCGATATTTAATTTTATCAAAACGTAGAATAATTTTCGAGCACAAAGAAATTCTTGTTACAGAATTTCATAATTCTCTGGTATTATTGAATATTAAAATAAAGTGATAAAAGGAAGAGTCACCTTCTTAATTTCACTAACCCATGATTCCACGAGTATGTATCTTGTTACTATCGGCTTTTGCGCTTTCTGTTTGTCGGAACCAACCCCCGGATTCGTTCCCGTCGGATTCCGTGAAAGACCGAGCTTACGGAAAGCTAAACGCGGCTTAATTTAATCTCGCACGTGCACGTGCATCAGATTAGGCCCCGTGTGCGTGTACTTTCTTACGTGGGGTTGCTAGGTGGAATCGCTGCTCGCGTCGCCACGTATTGACGACCGATAAATTAACTGCATGAAATTTCTGCGAAATCTTGTGTTATAGAATACAAGTTACGATAATTAATTTGATGCATTTGATTCAGTATCGAGGAACGCGTTCCTTGGATAGGTAAAGATGAAATAGAAAAATGATGTTATCTTTTGTTCAATAATATATCAATTAAATGCGTGAACTTCTCTTAAGGATGTGTTGGCTATACAATTAATCCCAAAAGTTTATGTACCTTAGAAAAACGCATTTCCTAAACATTTTTCTTCTAACTCAAGTATTTAACGAGTTAAGTATGATTATTTGGCATTTTATTGATGTTGACAAA
>NW_017175971.1:1148267-1254343 GCF_001652005.2 Ceratina calcarata | reverse complement strand
AATAACATGCTAGCATTGTTTAAGTATATAGCCTTAACCAAAATGTACATACTGTACTAAATAAAAAGCTCGATTTAACGGTTTATTTCTTGTTCATTTCAATTCATTACAACGAAGCTTTGATTTAACGAAGGATTTCACGAAAAATGTTCAATATAAAGTGTGCTGTCGCGAATTCGGGAAACGGGGATGAATGATTATTTATACGTATCTCTCTATCAATTTCCACGAAATTACGGTCGAACTCTTGCGTGTGCGCAAGGGAAATATTTAATTCCGTAGAAATACCGGAGCGAGAATTAAATTCTATTTACTCGACGTAATATTTGCGAAACATTTCCATTATGAATCGCGATGCTATTGCTGCTACTGCTACTGATGCAACTACAAATGCGATTGAAGACCGCTTTTTCGAGGCGATGCGATGGGAAATACGATCCGCTTGCGAGCTTTCATGCGCGTACGTGCGCGAGATTGTCGTGAAATAAATTCGATCTGAAAATCGGCAGCGATCAAGTGAGACACCGTTGCCGAAGATGTTATTCCCGCCGGCGTTCCATTTTAATCAGATCAGCGAGGCACTTCCATAACGAATAAAAATAATATATTTTTCGACAGAGGCACGCGAATCGTGTGGGGTGAAACAATGTTCCAACTATGAAGCGGTCCGCAATAACGCGGCGTAGTGAAATGAACCGAGTTATCGCGATTACGCTCCCCCGCGTGTTTTATTTATTACGGACGTTCGCAGGCTAATTAATATCTCCGATATGCAGATCACCGAATCCGTGGGGTTTTCATTTCAAACGAAACACACGGTGCTAATGTCCCATTAACGTTTTCCCTGCCAAACGAATGTCTCTATTTAAACGACTTTTATTTTCAAACTCATGTACATGACTGACGAACCATAAGGTTGACAGAACGTTCACAGAAAAACATTTATTGCTGACATTCACAGGTTAATTAATATCTCTCATGTGCAGATCACTGAATCCGCACGCTTTTCATTTCAAACAAACCACACGGGACTTATGTTCCATTAACATTTCGATCATCAATCGAACATCACTATTCAAAAAAAGTTTTACTTTTAAATTTATATGACTGACGAAACGTAAGTTCACAGAAAAACATTATTGTTAATTTATAAAATTTCTAAAGCGGATATTTGGTCTGGTCTGGTGCAAGTCCCAATTTATACAGTATGCATCCACGGGGAGAGATCCTTAATTATTAAACAGGAGGCGATGAAACCAAAGCAAAGGGGCCGTTAATTAGAGCGTGTAGCCCGCGATATTCGAATGCTTGCCCGTATCTCTGATTCGCGAGGCGCACACAAAACACGGGAACGTGTAACATGTATACGCGACGAGACGAGTTTCCTTGCGAATGGGACGGATGAACGGCGCGAGTGGCCGTGAATAAGCGACGGAGCCACCACCTACGTATATTCAGCCACCTGTAGCAAGATATTGCTTCTGTCTTATCGTAAAGCGAGCTGGATGGAAAATAAACTACAAGGCCGCGTATATGTTCCCAGTCCGGCTGAATGGGAAGGCCGCGAGAGAGAAAGATAGAAACGGCGGGACGGCGGAGAACGGGTCTGGCCGCGCACTGGGATTCAATTACCCCGGAAGAAGACCAGAATTTTGTATCATCCCCGGGGCACGGCTACAGATTTTCAATGAATCTTGTCTGATTCTACGTGACTAGTAGGCCGAGTTAGTTACACGACCCGTTCCCTGACCAATTGCCTTCGTTTCCTGTCCTTGTTCTTCTCCGCTCCCTTTTTTTTTCCACCCTCGACCTCGCCACGGTTTCCTTCCTGTTTCCGTAACTGCTATCCCCACCCTTGCTCGGCTAATATCTTTGACAGGTATCGATAATGTCCCAAGGGATGTTTCGATCATTAATTCCTGGCGAACGTTAATGGAATCCGGTGTACGTGTACGAACAATGTTATTACGTTGATTTAATATCGTTTCGCAATGTTTCATACAATCGTTAAGCGTATGCGATTCAATTAATTCCGGCCCCTTTCTTATCTGGATATTCCACGGCTAGGAAAAGGCGGGATAGGATTTGCGGCGAAAGTGGAAAATATACAATTAAAATCGCATCAAGACCGCCGACAACGGCGTGCGGCAACTACCACGTTGAAATCAAGAAAAACGGCTAATCCGCGTGAACGGACATACGTATATATCCCGTTAATAGCGTTAATATAAAATTAGGTTAATTCGGTGGCCAGTAATTTATGGTCGCGGCAATGCTGAAATTAAGAAGCCCGTTTCACCTAATTACGCTCACGGTTTTTCATTGTTTATGAAATTAGACGTGAGCCGCAGGGGATATTCCTTTTTCATTTTTACCGTAAGAACCGTCTTATACGGCAGATGATAAAGAAAGGATTTGCGACGGGAAAAACGTTGAGAGAATTAAAAAAGGAATTTTGCTAGACTAAAATTACGTCAACTCGGTCGAAAAAAAAATATTGTTGTACGCCGGAGAAAAGTTCTCCGTAAGGAGGCGAAATTTCTTTAGTTTCGCCAATACCGTTTAACGATTCGATCGAAATCAAACGTTCTCGCCTGATTCCTAGGGAACATAAATTTTGAAATCACATTGACCCAGAAAGAAACCTCGTTTGATCGCCTTCAGTTTCCTCGACTCCCCGCGTGCAAACATTTTTCCCCGTTTGCCCCGACCGACTCGACGACCTAAATATTAATGCCCGACTTTATTAGTCGAGGTTCTCCTCCGTTTCGCGTTTACTCGTCAGCGTAAACGATCGTTATGCGAGCACCGCCTCTTTGTCCAATTTCTCCTTCCGCGTCCAAGTTTTTTTTACCTATACCTACTTGTTCTTTAGTTATCTCCGGCAAAGCTCTTCGTCTATCGCGTGGTTCCTTTTTCTCTCTCAGCGGACGACGAACTATATCCCCGTTCATATGTCTTAAAATATATCGAAAGAATACGAATGGACCAAATGAAAATTTGATTAACTTTCTTCTAATTTATTAACTCCATTATATTATTTTATTCGAACCATTTATATAATCTGTCACATTTACTATATAGTTTTAACTGTGATCTGAAGATAATAATTTGGAATATTCATCAGAAATTTTAATAGACACTGCGACTGATCCTAGCATAACTTATGAACGGAGGTGTACGTGGGAATATCGCCAGCTGACAGATCATAATGCAGCCGCGTCTACGTGAATTACGAAATAAAATATTATCGGAATGACGGATAAAAGTTGTCAGTCAATCAAATGCGGTGGACTTTCGGTGGATTTCAAAGGGGGTTTAGACGTATCAGCACTGGCCAATGAAAGATGGACGAAAATTGGCAATACTTTTTAATTGAATTCAGGATGTATCGAGTGGACGGTGGGACGCGGCGGCTCGCCCAAGAGATAATCGATCTATCATGCCGGGGTCACGTAAAATTAATCACCTTTCCCGCTACTCAATTTTCGTCGGGAAAATGCCCGAGTCCCCACCGGATTGAACTGTCTTGCCGATCTTCCGCTAAATCAATCCGTTATCGTGATAGTAAATTGTTGCGCGGTTGACAAAATTAATCCCCCTAACCCACCCCGTCCCCCCATCCGGGGCGAGTTATATCGAACAAATAAATTTCGCTTGTTGAAATTATACAGAAACCGATTGCTCGCGAAACTATCGGGTTATCGAGATCCGAAACTGTGATCGACTGCATCCAGTTATAGCGTAGCTGCGCTGGAAAGAATTAGCGGGCGAGGATTAATTTTGCAGTTATCTCGACAGGATTAAACGAGGCTGAAAATCACGAGTCAACGAATAGTTGGAAAAAGCTTGTTGCTTATTTTTTCCTTTGCGTTAGTCGAAGACAGCGTTTGGTAGGAGTGCATAGAAGGAGCGCAGCAGGATTTTATTTGAAGCCGCGCGCCCTTTTCTATACACGATGAAATTAAATTAAATTGCCGCGTCCTCGTTTCAACAGGGGACAGATAAAAGAATTTCACCAACAATAGAGTGCATTTCGCGCGGAAATAAAAATTCATGCGGTGACGTAGAGGGAGAACCCGAACTTCAAATGAAAATAGGTCGAACGAAATAATCCATGCTATGTTGCTCCAATGTTAATCTCGATCGAAACAGACGAGACGACATTGGCACTTCTCGAAGCTACCTTACTTGTCCATGTATTTCTGTTCATCGTCCAGACGCGTTTAATTTGGTAATTTAGCATGGCAGCGTCGCGTCGATCGGCGCGCCGTTACAGCGTCGTTCCGTTTTAATGGCCCTCCACCTGTTGGCGACGATAACGTCGCTTCGCGTCGCCTTCCAAAGTCACGTCATTCTCTCGTTCCGCGACCTCGCTGCTTTTTCGCCCCTCGAAACGTCGCGGAACGTAACGCGTAACGCGCATCGTTTTGTCCAGACACCGTCCCCGGTCGTGGATGGAAAATGAACTTCCCTCGAAAAAAAAACTAACGTAACGTGCCGCGCTCCTTTCTCTTTCCTTTTTTTTTTCAAAAGCGAACTTGTTAGCCTACATTCCGCCTCGCGAATCGTAAAAGACTGTATCAACGTTCCGTACGCGTATATTTCTATCCATTAAGACGTGCAAATAAACGGGGAAAAATGTATGACGAAATTATTAAACTCGGTAAACATTCCATTTCATCAAGTTACATGTAATTAAATATTTCCGCAATAAAGTAGACAAAAAGAACAAATCTGCTATTTTATTAGCAAGATATCCGACGTATTTCATTAACGTCTTACTTTATTATTATCATCCTTGGTCCGTGAAATGTCGTAATGCTTATTAATGGGAATGTATATTGCGAAAGAAAGGCAAGTATATCACGTGTTGTTTCCCTCCAAAATATTTGCAAGCTCGCTTCTAATACCAACGATCTGATAACGCGCATGAAAAGGGTGGTAAAATGTGGCACTTTCGCTCGGGGAGACGTAATGGTTTCGCTTTTTCGTGAGTTCCTCCCTTTTTTTTCCTAGCACCGATAACCATCCCCCTTTGGGAAGTCGACGACGGACTTTGAGGATGATCGACGAGTGAGTGGAAAATTAGCGACAACGTCGTCGTCGGCCCGGTTTTCTCGGAATGAGACGTTAAGCCCGGGCTTTCGGGATCGCGTGCTCGCGTGCGAAACAACTTAAGACCCCGCGTGAATTATTGTGCGAATCGGTGATCAATAAGCTTGATTATGATGGAAGAGACAGGCCAATGTGCGCCGCTTTTTATGAAACGGAAACATTATACATATTTTAGTTTCAACTAGACGCGAGTCGAACCAAATCGTAATTTTAATGAATATCGTTACGAGAAGTGGCAATGGGGAAGGCTATGATTGAAGCAGTGTACGACGAGCATGGTATTGCGACGTTTACAAAGCAACGTGTTTCATATTTACGTTATTGCGTGATAATGAAAAGGTGTGGCACGTGTGTCCTTCCAAAAACAAATTCAAGTATTATTGAAACATATACTCTAACAGCGAGGTGATTACGTAGTGTCCTTTGTGAAGAACGTTCGTAAATAAATATTAAAAAAATCCACTGTAATTTTCTAAAAATGCGTGCAATTGCGTTTTATTACTTCGCGTCGAAGCATGAAACATGTTCCAGAAATATTTACGATCATCCCCTATTTCTCTAATCTCTTAAAACAAGCTTTCTGAACAAGCGTCCTGAAACCGCAAAGTCACGTAGCTGTGCTCGACCGAACAGGTGTTCGCAGCACATCCAATTAAAATCTACAAATGGATATTCACAAGTACTCACTGTTTTCTCTTCAGTGAACGAGCTGGTCCAACGTCGCCAGTCGGGGATTTCGTGAGAACCAGCCTCGGCAGCTCGATCCGGCCGTTCTCTGGTAGTTGGAGCACGCACACCCGCTGAACGGAACTCGAAGGACGGGGAACGCGACGAGATAAAAGGATGCAGACGCGAACGGGACGAGTATCGTCACGTGTCACGCGGTGAGCCGAGAGGGGAAACGAGCACGCGCGTGCAAGCTCGTGGAAAGCTCGCGGCACACTGCTACCTCGAGAGACCACCTCGAACGACTACCGGGCCGACATCGCGACGCCGCTGCTGCTGCCTCGGCGTAGGACGAACCCCACCCCGGCGACCGTCGAGTTTACCGCCCCCACCGCGACCATCAAGCCGAGCGTGGTATCGTGACTCGACCGAAAAATGGGTAGAAAAGTCGTACCGGTGTGCGATCGGCCGATTATCAGGCTGACTGCTCGTCCAGAATGATACGAACGGTTTACTGATGCTGTTTGCATTCATCGGGATCTGATTAGAAACGAAAAAGAGACCTTTTTTTAGGTAGAGAATGTAACAGTATTATATTTTGTATGATACTATTAATTTACGATTATTCTTATGTGAACAAGACCATTAACAGATTAACAGAGTCAATTATGCAGACAGTTACGTTGTTTCTTTATGAAGGGCTGTTTGTTAAGTATATAAACAAATAAAGCTGATTACGAGGGAACTAGTTGATAGGAGAACTTACTTTAGGTTTTCCCTTGTTTAACAAACATACAAAATACTCTTTGCATTTGCTCTTAATCTATATTTTCCCCATTCTTTTATACTACTTACAGAAATTCGTTGCAACGTAACGAGGACGCATCCAGAGGTTATATTATTTTTCAGGATCCGTTAGTGTCTCGTTATCGGCGAATACAATGTAAAATCGTGGCGCGCATTTAATGAGATTGTTAATGCGGCATCGTTAAACGAACGCAACGCAATGCTAGCGATGAAAATTTTCGTAATTCGATTCGCCGCTTCGCAGGGGAACGCGAATTATAACGATCCTCGTAATCGATCTAAAAAGACTATCACCTCTTTCTCTGCGTACAACGTCACTTTTATCATCGACCCCGGCCGAGTCGAAACTCTGTGCAATTTAAATCTTTATGAAAGCGTTTCAATGAGAACGAGAAACTTCGTCATGGGAATTATAAATATACATACAGAATATTTAAAGCCGTCCCGTTAAACAGGTTGACGTTCACAAATAAATTTCCGATCGATCAATGGGAACAAATCCAAGTCCTTCCGGGAGTGAGGAAAAAGATTTCGACGGGATAGGTGAGGAAAGGCAATGAGAAACGCGGACGCGATGTAAATATCGCGGAATTTCTCTCGGGACTCGATTCGATTCCTGCTTCAGATTAAATCTCTCTCAATCGTGAGCCGAATATTCAAAAGATGAATTGACTCTTTAAACGAAGGAGTATAGTCAGCTCGGATTCTGGCCGGTTCACTGCAACGCCGACGATTGTTTGTGTTCGCCGTGAATTCGTCACGGAACAGTTGCTTGTACAAGGGACTTGTAAAGAAAACGGACGAACAATGAGGGATGAATTTCGTTTCGGGTTCTAATTGCAAGTCGGAGTTTCCATCGATTCTATCACTGGAAACGAAGAACAGTGGCATGCAAATTGTGAACGTAATTTTTTACGTATGTAGGATAGAAAAGCGAAGTTTTACTTAATGAAAGAATGAATCAGCGGAGCGGACGAATTGTTTTTGCGCCAGTTACTAGCTATATTTAATTAAATGGACGTGAAAAGAAAGGAAATTATCTATTGTTATACTGTTATTGTACGTCCGCATGTATTGTTAGTAACTGGCAATCGTTTTTCACCAAAATGAAAAACTGATAACAATTGCCGTAGGAAATTTTTATATGTGCCACAATGCCTTTGTTTTTACAATGCCGTGTTCGCTAGATTTCCAGCTTATGGCTGTCAATCCCCCAGTAACAGAATCCAACGCAACATGACACTGGGGGAAAAAATGGACCTGTGTACTACGAAAGCTACAACGAACTAATAAAAGGCACTGCCGAAAACGGTTGATTTTCAATTTTCCAATGCGTTCATTTCCCTTTGTTGAACGCGAAGTGAAAAGGACGATTGATCCTCTCGTAGTCGCGGGAGTCAGAAGATTGGAAAAGGATAAAAAAAAAGTGAGCTGCAATCAGTAAAATAGCAAGAACAACAATTCCACCGGAAAATGCACTCTCGCCGTAGTACATAGTAACAAGCGACGCGATGCGACGCGGCGATTCGCGGGGAAAACAAACGCGGACGGCGGACGGAAAACGTCGCGTCGG
The DNA here is from genome assembly GCF_001652005.2 of Ceratina calcarata. Classification (NCBI taxonomy): domain Eukaryota; kingdom Metazoa; phylum Arthropoda; class Insecta; order Hymenoptera; family Apidae; genus Ceratina; species Ceratina calcarata. Next base: position 1,246,179 of record NW_017175971.1, on the reverse strand, counting down.
GCGGACGAAAAAAAATAAAAGTACGGGCGTTCGCCATTTTCAGCGCGTTTTTCCGAGTAACTTCCCCGGTAAGCGGTTCTCTTCAATAATTTACACCGGTCGGCCGTTGTTTGCCGCAATCTCTCCGTGTAACAATAGTGTAAAACCCCCGCGCTACGCTCGGCTTTCACCCTCTGTCCAACCCCGAGCCCCGCAGTCGAGAAATTTAAGTCGGGATTCTCTCCCCGTTGCTACTTATGCACCGCGAGAACAACGCGAGAAACAAGCGAGCCACAGTGATGTATCCTCGGATCTCTCGTTTCAATCCCCTTCTGCGCACCCCCCTCGCTTGTTGCGGAGGACAAAACGCTTTCGTGCTAACGCGCGAGAAAATGGAAACGTTCCTTAATATTTCGTTCTACTCAAGTCGCGATTCCTACTTTTTGACAGATAAAATTTCGGTGAAGTTGTCATGTCTCTCTGAAAAATAATACTAATAGGAAAGCAAATATTTTATGCAGTGAAACCGGGAATAATAGGAGATAGCAGAATTGAATATCACAAACAGCTAATGATATGGATTTCAACATTGGAGCACTGGCTGTCAACGATCAATGAGAATTATTTGTGAAAGGCGAGGAGGTTTTTCAAGGAGGGAGGAGATCTCTTAATTTTCATAAATTCCCGCTAGATAAAAGTTGGGTCGACGAACCAAATTATTTTTCATGACGTTCGCGCCGAATCATGAAATTCAGCGGCGGTCGCGATAGCGCGGAGTCCGGGCCGTCAACGACATATATCTTATGAATCACGGCAGGAATTATATCCGGATTTACATAGAGATGGTTATTCTCGATTTGCACCCCCGCAACGGTCGATTTCCCTCGGCCAATAATTCACTGACGCGCTTAAGGCTCTCTAAGCCTCCGTAAACGTATTTTCCCTTGGCCCGATATGTCGTGGAATAATTTTCTTGTCGTTTCAGAGACCAGGAACCCGCGGGAACAACGTCGGGACGCTTATCACGGCTTAACGAGAGGTCTCGTGGTCGACACGCCGCGCCGGTACCCTAACGGGAAAAATAATGAACCCGCTTATCGCTATACGCGATCGCCTGGAAAATTGTTGCCCCCGCATCGCTTATTATTCCACGAAACTCGACGCTGCTTTACGAGTTAGCTATGAATAAATTTTTAGGAATAGCAATTTTCGACAAACCACGGATTCTTACGTGCGCAACTGATAGCAGGGAGAACTTCAAAAGGAGTATTTTAAAAGTATCGCAACCCTTTTAATGACGCGGAGCAATTAAAATGCCGAGTAACGACGCTCCCGGTTTACCGTCTCCTTCGCGGAATTATTTAAAGTCTTTCACGTAGCCACGTACCCAGATAGAGAATTCCACGAATGCTTCAAACGTTTTCCCTGACGTTTCCTTGACTCTCCGCGACGCTGCGCTCAAGCTTTTGCAACATTCTATCCGGAGAACGAGCGTAACTCATTCACCTTCCAAATAACGCTAATGGTTCGTTACGAATAACCGCCAAGTGTCATTTAAAAAGACAGCAGATAAAAAAGAAACAATCAAACAGATTTTAAGGGTTCGCAGCAAATTTCTGAAAGTTTCCAGTTTCCGGAGGACCGAGCATCGTCGAAACTCCTCAAGTGGGGTGAGGCAGCCTCGTCAGAATCGAACCTGTTTGAAAAAGAAGAAATCCAGAGGCTTTAAAGGGTGACGGGGAAAACTGGATAGAGAGAGGGCGGGTGAAGATCGTTGGCCTCTAGAGGGGCGTCTACACGAACTTGAGAATATTCCGTGACCCTCGAACGGCCTGGGTCTGGGTTGAATAATTCAAGCGAAGCCGGAGGTCCGGCATTGATTAAAAGGCAGCCAGCCTCTCTCGTTCGGTCATAGCGTCTGTGGTGGTTCGATTCTCCTCGAGAGCGCAGAAAACGCGACGGACTGATTAACCTCGCCAGTTAATGCACACGAGTTTTGATAAACCCAAGCCTTTCTTTCTTCATCAGTTCAATATTGCCATTGTTTCGAAACATCTATTATGCACCAGTCCACTATCTAGTTCGTACCATAATGAAAAACATGAGAAAATTGTTATCAACGACAGATCCTCAATTAGATTGATGAGGAAGGGTTGAGGGCACCGGCCTTGTACTAAGGACTGGCAGGGTTTACTCGATTAACTGGCATGATAACACCACGGTTCAAGAATCGTGCCCGCATCCCGCGTCGTCGTTCCGACACGACGGCAGATAGCTGCTTAACCAGTCTCCGTTATCCCGGAAACTGCGATAATATCCACGGTAGACAGACTGCTGAATTAATCGGTTGGATTACGGGCATATAAGAGAGGTTGGGAGTTAAGGGTGGGAAAATGTATTTCGTGTGCTCATAGGCACGCAGAGCTAGGGAGTTTGTTTAACATTCGTTCGACTAACGCGCGGGCGGTTTTCGGGAATTGTTTGTCAAGCAACGTGGCGCGCCTGCAGGTGGATGGAAATTTTACGAACGATGGAAGGCTTGTTTGCGAGGGGTGTGATCGATTGTTACCCCTGGGTTTCCTGTTTGTTTTCGAGGGAATTAGAGTTCTATGTTTCTCTTCTTAACTATTTTTTAGCTGTTGCCGAGTTACTCTCTTAACGAGGAATCGATAATTTAATCTCGCAGTAGCAAGTGTTTTGCGATTATTTTAAAGTGCTGCATGGCTACGAGGGATTGTAACGTTCTTAATTACGCAGTTCTGATGTATCGCAACTGTAGGATACAAAAGTTAGGTTTCAATTAGATCGAAATTGGATGTATTACTCTTAGTCTGTTGATAATTTGAATCTTTCTTGGAATCCGAGGAAATACTTGGAGATACCGCGAGCGAGTCGCGCTCAGATTTATCCGGAGACCTCGTAAAGCTCGATTTCGTTCTACATTACAAAACGATTCCACTAAACGAGGAAAGCAAAAGAAGAAACGGATAGGATATACGACTTAAACGAGGTCTCAATTGGCGTTTAAAGTCAAACTCGGCCACTTGTTCTTAAGAGAAAATGCATAGAATCTTTTCCAAACGACTAGAGATTCTGCTTTCTCCTCGTAACAGCAGATTCGTTAATTCTGCATTTTTCATTTTTATACGCGATACGGGGAAATCCGATTTTTCCCTGTTAGAGTTTAAAAAGCTTGACCGAAAGGATTCTACGAATATTTATTTTTAATCGCTGGCGCAATTTATTTTTCATCGAGCATTTTACGCGCACAGACACATGGATACAGTTACAAAACCAGCGAGAAGTGGGATATAAATATGAACAAAATTTAATTTTGTATTTTACTTCCTTCCGTTCTCTCATAATCTGTTCCCTTGAAAGGCCGTCATTAAATAGGAAGTAAATTTCTTCCGCAGTGAGACGAACTCCTCACTCCTAACGAAAGTTAGCAAATTAATCGCGAAGGAATTTAATATCGGCCGGAAACGGAGGATTCATACCCGATATGGCCTTGTTAGTTCAGACAGTTTTAATAACCGGACATAAACATTCGGCACGTACGGTATGGCATCCCTCCTATTAATGACCGGGCAAGGCGCGTTAATGGTGATCTTGAATTACACCTCGGCTTGTCTTAATTGAACGGAACTTTAATCACGATTTACGTTCCCTGCCATGGTAAGTTTCTGACGACGGCAATTTCATATCGAATAAATCCGTACGCAAATTACAACGAACACTTTGACCGAACAGACCTGCGAACGTTCAGTAATAACACTCGAAACGACAAAATATATGTAATAGCGTGACAGCCCAGTGGCATTTCTTCAATAGATATCTGCAAACTCTTAAATAAGCAAAAACGTGGCAATTAGTTCTGATCAATTTCTTCGACACACGAACCGGAATCATTCAATGAACGAATTTTAAACGAACAAGGGAGGGAATAAGCAGAACACGTGCAGAGGGGTTAAAATTTCGAGCCATTAAAACGTTCCTCCTCACGGGCGATTATCCGGAGGGGTAAAGGGGGGTGGGGCGTAATCGAGGAAGTAACGATCAAATTTAATCCCGGCGTGAATTGAGAGCGGAGGCCCATTCTTGGAGGAATTAAAGCGGACGGGCTGGATGTGTTCCCAGCCCTCCCGCGCACATTTTTCCGCAGTCGATGGAAACCGAGCCCGAGCAAATACGTGCCTACCATTACTGGGGCGGTGCCGAAGAAAAGGCATACTATACCATCCACCTAGCTACCCTACTCGTGCTCACCGCGAGTTCCATTTCCATCCTCCCCGCGCGACGCTACGCGCTGTATCGTTACATTATACACGTGAAACTCGTTCCGCGTTCGCGTAACATCGTTCGTGAAAAGCACCCGACGCGCGCGAAAAGAAAATCGTGCCCGGTTGGAATCGAATCGAACTGGGTCAACTTCGAAATCGATTCACGTTTATCGGCGACCGTTCCCACTTGAACGAGCTACTGATTAATTCGAAACGGTTATCATTTCGAGCAGGAAGACGCAATACAGCCAATACTAATTTTTGTTATACGACTTACTGTCGTAAACGTTCAATATTTCAGTCGTATTTTATCACTACTTTTACTCCACTGTGAACGTACACGTTGGTTAGAGTATAAAGGAGTTCCTTTAAGCTCGTGCTCTCTCACGATCGCTGGGTAAGTAAGTCAGAAAAACGAAGAGGCACGCGAAAGGTATGTAGGTACTTTGATGCATTTCATTGAGAACGTGCTTCATCGCGTTGCCGGTAACACATAAGAGTGGGACGGAGAGGTGAAGTTGAGCAAAGAGGATTTGAGGACGCCCGGGGGGAGGGAGGGAGTGCCTCTCTCGGATCGGGAAGAATGCTTGAAAACACAAAGAGAGATTCTTGTACAAAAGCGAGCAACGACAAAAATTAGAACTCGGTGAACGACTTTTAGTCGATCCACTTGGTTCCGCCAGGCGTCGGTTCTTTCCCTCTGATTAAGTTTAATTACCGCCTCCACTTCAAGTTCAGAAGCAGAATTGAAATGGTACGCGCGCGGATCTTCACCGGTCGGCGAGACATTTGCATCGCCAGGGTGTCTAATGAAAAATCGTAATAATGATTCGATGGGAAAAGTGAGTCGCGGGCCTTTTCATACACGGGAACTACACCCTGTAACTGGTTTATTTCCAATTCAAAAACGTCTCGTTCCCGGCGATTGCATCGTAACATGGGGAACATGCATTTATGAATAAATCGATATCTAAATGTTGCTACAACCCAAGGAGCGCATGCTTTGTATTTCCTTCTCTTAAAAATTTTCTCCCATTCGCCACCGTATTGTTATGCGCACATAGCGCGTGAGGAGAGAGGGAATAGAAAGAGAGAGGTAAGCTGTACGTGTCTGATCGACTGCGGTTGCGCCCGCTAAAGCGTTTCCGGTATATGAAAGGACAGTGAGATCAAAAAGCACATGGTTGAAAGCGCAAGGAAATGTCTCGACTGCGGAAACCGGTAGAAGTGAAGGAGAACTTCGAGAATAGAAAATCATTTCCCGAAGAAAAGCTTTTGATGGTGTACAGACGGAGGGTGATTGCAGAGTCGACGAGAATCACCAACTGACTTCGCTTCCTTCGTTTGTATTTCGAAATGTCTCCCACGCTCGAGAGTTTCCCTTCTGTTAATACAACGCAGGGATAATGTTATCTTAACGTTTACGAATCGAAACACGGCTGATGGATAACTGAAACGATACCGCGGGGGTACCGAGAGCCAGGATCGGCCTCTCTAATCATGCTTGTAGAATGGGATTGTCACGTATCGCACGAACAGAGGTTGAACGTCATTGACCCATCAAGCGAAATTGAACCGTCATCAGGCTGGACGAGCTCCGCTCGAATGGAGGGAAAATTGGACTCTGGATAGTCTGTGATCGCGCAAGTAGAATAGTTCTGACCTTAATGCATGCGGTCTGAAAACCGTATAGAAGGGTCCGTGCAGAATTGGCCGGTCGCGAGTTCGACAAATAAAAAAAATTGACGGGTTTCAATGACGGCTCGCAGTATTGTTTGAAAATATTCCCCACTGGTTTTCAATGCATCCAAATTTAATACATGTATCAAATATACTGTAACGATTTTTATGAAATATATTGCCATTTTTTTTTGTATCAATTTAACCGGAGGTTTTTAATTTAAACCATTTTATTCCAACTATCCCGAGGAATTCTTTTGTAAATCTATCTGAAATACGCGTCGGTATCCTCTCGTTTAATTTGTTGCGTTCCCGTTCGCAGCGGGACAGAAAATACTGTGGGAAGCTCGTTGAAAGGAACCAAAAACTGAGCGCGAATACGGCCAGAGTGGAGAGAGAAAAGTAAAAAGAGCGAGGGGGGAAAACTGAAAAATAAGAAACTCCGCCGCTTTCGAGGGATCCCGCCGGCAGATTGTATTATCCTGCAAAATTTCATCGTCCTTCTTTCTCGCCGTCTAATTTATCGGGCAGCGATACTACGGTCAGGAAATGGACAACGGTGTCGACGGGTTTTTCCGGTGGTTCGGCCTTCGAGAAACTTTCCCGCCTGCCCCCGCGCCGACAAATCGAAGCTACGTGTCCAATGAATCTAGCCAGCTTCTCCTTTTTTCTTCCATCCCTCGGAATCGATTTCGCGAAGCTAAAACCGATCTTTAAGCGACGTGTCCTTTTTCCACCTAGCCTCGAGGCAGATACTTTGTGCTTTAACTTTCTATAAAACGCATCTTCGGATAATTAAAAAGAAATTATATAATTAGATTGGGTTACTGGTGCATTATAAAATATACGTGAATGTTACCGAACTTCCGGGGCGATAGCGCACTGTTCGCGAAGCAAAGAAAAAACTGCACTAGGGAGCATAATCCGCAAACTTGCCGCGGCATGGAACAGCCACTTTCGGTTTTAACATTAAAACCGGTAGTATCGAGTAACGGGCGCATTATGCGCGACGCGGAGGATATTAAAAAACTACGAGCAAGCGTGTTTGGAACAAAATCAAATTTGTATAATAGTATCTTATAAAATGGGATCCAAATAGAAAGTTCTTTTACTCCTAATATTATTACGTGCGTTTTACGACATTTTGGCACTGTACAATTAAATGTACAGTTTACCTAAAAGCCCATAGTACGATAATCGTCATTTAAGACCGAAGGGAATTGCGAAACAGGTTAATGGCTCGAATAAAAAAGAAATCAGAAAAGAGACAATTGTTGCATAACACGATTTGCTCGGATAAGAAGACGTTAACGTGGCTCCCGGGAGATTCGAGAAGTAACAACCGTCTACGAATCGTCTCTTCATCTGCATTCCGCGCGGATCGTCTTACATAGTAAACGCCGGTTGACAGTTTCGCGAATTAGTCTAGAACGCGAACGTGACTACAGGACCCCTAGCACCGGCTGTGGCTCTCTATGGCCTTTGATTGGCGCCGCGACGAGACACGTGACGCAATTTACAAAGCTCGTCCCCTTTCGCCTAATTTTCTGCGATACGGGCTCGCAGTTCCTTTCCCGTAGTTCCTCCATTTTGACGATCTTACAATCCATCTCCTCGAAAAGCGTGTAACGGATATATGTAAGCGCAAAAAATTATGACACTTCGTTACCCAACTCAAGATCGACCTTGTTCATCGTTCCAGATTCTCGTACCGAGCTATCTTTCCATTTAACGGTGCCCGAAAGAACACAGGACAACGAGGGACGGGGGAAGTGGGAAGGTGGTCGAAATGGCGCGATGAAGCTCGTACGCCGGTGTATCGAGGATCGAAAGTGGTGGCTTGCTATCCGCGGAATATATGCATGAGTTTGAGCTCGTCAGCGCGGGAAGTAAGAATACCAATTAGGCGTGCAAACAACGGTCGGTGGCATCTGGGAACGGTGGGGGTGCGCGAGAGGACGGCGCGGCTGAGATAAGGGTGACGTCGTTTAAGTTTCACGACGAGCGGGGGTGGACGAGGACTCAGCCGCGAAGGTCGGCCGAGATATGGTAAAAGGTGAATTTCAGTCGGAGATCCCTCCGGCTTTTGTCGACGAGGTCTCAAGGTTGCCCGAGGAGAGAATTCAGTCTTCGGAGGGACCGCGATTCGATTAGCAAGGTTTTTAAGAGATCCTCGCGCGCCTTTCGTCTACCACGACGAAACCCAACGAAGGTAAACACGGAGATGAAATACAGAGAGCGCGTCGAGGTTGATCTTGCGGGGTTCAGAATTAATTGGACGCGTTGTTTGGGTAATCGATGGTATCAGATCGATATTGAGTCCTCGGCTCTTTCAACCGAGAATATTAATTGTCAATCCAGCCTGGTAATTCCAGACGGGAAGGTGATCGCGGCTCTGTTCGTTCCAGGAAATTGGAAAAGCGAATCGTTTGTCGGCAGTTCGCAGTAATTTCCATTTTCTCTCTTATTTTATTTTTTCCTTTCCACATTGGATTCTTCGCAGTGTTATCAAATTAACTCAGGAAACTCTGCGATATGGAAGACTTTTTGTAACGAAAAAGTAGTATCCAAAATTTAATGCCATGGTGGAAAGAAATATCGCATGACTGCAACGTTCTGATGACGGTTATTAAAAAGTATATCAATGCTTTTACCATGCGCCCGTCCCACGTTTCAAGCCCAACCTGTGGAGGAAATGATATCGCTGCACGTAGACTCGTTATCTAAACACGGGTTGCGCACGATGATTTTATCCTATCGCAAAAATATCGAAATTGGCACACGAGAAACGAGAGTGTTAATATTCGATCGTCTTAGAGACAGCGTCGATGAGATCTACAAATAGCTGACGAACCTATACATAAATGCGAGATTAAACGTGCGTTTAACACGATCGAAATAGATACAGCCAATAAGGGAGACGATCGCTCGTGAGGACGAAATAAGGGTCGGTCAGCAGAATTTTGTACTCGTTAATGGAACACCATGACGTCGCACGTTACCAGAATCCCGTCCCTATTATCGGCAATGAGACGAAACGACGCGGCGACGGATCGATACACACGGGCATGTCTCCAGCGTCTTTAATCAAGCAACGAAGCTTGAGAGTAATCAAAATATAATACGTGATAAACGGATATTGAAGACAGACGGGTGGCATTTTATTCTATAATTGTCACGGCGACGTCGCCGCGCCGGAGAGGGTTAATAAAATTGCGGAACGAGAACGATTCGAGGAACCGATAGCTAGGCGAAGTCGTCGACCGTCATCGATCTTAGTTACACGCCGGAATAATATATAATAGCCAATAATGTCGGGGCAATGTATCAAACTATTGGGGATATTCTATCGACAAGCTGTCACTGCTATTATACCTCAACATCCAACATAAATATATTATGAATGACTGACGGTACACGGACGTACGTACGCCCACAGTAACGTACACGTATACACGAGGTATGACAAAAGAAAAAGGCGGCAGGGGTAGATGAATCCATCATTCTTTGTATTTACCGCGGGGAAGCTCATCTTCCTTTATGGCCAGTCAATGCTGGAAAGCCCGGAAGCGACAAAAGTGTAGCGGATTTATACTCCCGCGCGCCGACCGTAAAGCTTGGACATTTATTACTGCACAAATCACAATCTGTTACACGAGAATGTCCTTATACGCGAGAACCTATTACGTGACGCGAGAAAAAGCCACGGGTCGATGGTACGAGGTATTATTTACATGCCCCTTTTGAACTAATTAATCGAGTACTGTTGGACTTAAAAGTTGTGGTTGTATCATAGAACCGATGCGGGACGGAATGGTAATTAAATGAGCTATTGAGTAATGAGTAAACTAAAAGTGGTATTAAGGTGGGTAAATAACGAGTCGAAATATAGCTCTCATAAGAGATAATGTACAATTATACTGTAACTTTGCAAATAGAACAATGAACTTGGTTAATAGAATAAACCTATTGTTAGACGAGAAAATAACGTAATTATTGTCGATAAAAGTGAACCAGTTTGCAGTTATCTTCGAATAAGATTTAAAAGCGATTGTTGAAGCGCTCGTGGCTGCGTACTCGAACCGCGTTATGAATCAATACTTAACCGTTTTATGGCAGTCGGCAATGGCAGCGCGAATATCTGTCTCCGCAAACTTTGCCAGATGTTACATTAACGGAGGCAACGGAGCTGCGACTGCAATGTATTATTTTGCAGTGGCAAAATTCACCGACTAACACAGCAGGGAAAACTTGCGAGCGGGGTCGGAAGTGTTTGAACGCCGTCTGCAGCTGCGATTAAGGCGAGTCCCACAGCCATGAGCGTCGGCTCGTCCTTTAACACCGAATGTGAAATTATAGCGACGCGACGGTTCGTGCCGACGTTTCGCACACCACTCCTTCGAACCCAACCGGCAGCGGAGAAATCCCGGTCCGCTCGTTTCCAACCATTTACAACCACCCTTGCAACCACCCCTCCCCTCCGATGCCGACCATCATTTATCCGTAAAAACTTCAGCGGTGTAGATTTTTGAAGAATCCCGGCGTAAAAACGTTCGGCGTACACGAAAATTATTGCTCCCCCGAGACGACGGCGCACCTGGTTACGCGGAAATAACGGAATTTAGAGGATCGTTCGGTGGCCGACCTGTGGGAATAACTGGGAATCGTTTTAAAAAATGTCTGACGACCTACAAGGAGGGACAACTTGTGTTCCGTGGCAAGAGAAATATATCACAAGCTTTAGAGCCAAGAACTGCGTTGCAAAGATGCAATGCCTTCGGCGAGTGTAAAAAATGCGAGTAAAGAGTATTACGAACGCAAGGAACGCAATTAATTGGGATATCGAATACTGTCCTGTTCAATTAATCGACAAAACTTAGTCAAAAAGAACTGTGGATGTCGATCGATCTCTCGGATCGTTCCATTATGACAGTGAATATAATACCTATTTTGTGTCTCTAGCATGATTTCGCTTTATTCACGTTCACAGAAAGGTTTTGTAGTGCACGCAATGAATATTTATATGTACCCCAATGACTTCGATTAAATATAGATATATTGCCCGTGGCATATAATTAACGTTGATCATCGTTCGCCGATGCATTTTCTAATGAATGTTAATTAATTTAATTCTCCCCTTTTATTGGGACCGTTTGTATCTCCCATTAATGATTTTTAAATTTAAACTCGACACTCTGCTGACAATCGATGTGAAATATTTCCAAACAATCCATTTGTCCGAGCCAGTGACGAGAAATATTCGCTATCTTTAGATTCTCGTTAATTTTCGTTTTCACCGGGAACTGGATTACTCTCTGAATCGAATCTCATCTAGCAGACTATCCGGGTTATATACTTCGACTCTACCCCTGTCGGCTTACTGCCCCCTCCCTTCTTCCTTCATCTCCCCATCGTATCTGGCTTTTACCTTGGTGCATAGTTCTCGGTGGACTGGTATCCGGTCCAGAGTTGCGGTGCATCCTCTTGGGGATTCCTCGGAACCTCCAGTCTCCCAGAAATTCATCTACACCCACTCCTACTCCAATTCGATAAGTAATTACCAACCCCCACCCCCGAGGCAAGTTCTTGAAGAAAAATAAATTTCAGGACTCGACGCGACGCGATATCTCCGTTTGAAGCAAAAGCACAAATAGTACTTTGTCCCTAATTAAACAAGCAATGATTTTAGTAATCGCCGAGGAATAAATGTATCAATTATTGACGACGTCGTATCGTGTGAATAACGAAATTATTGATAATCATCTTTCTTAATTTAATTATCTGACAAGCCAATTGCATTTATAATTAAAAAATAACAAATAATGACCCAATATATTTTTAACTCGAGTGTGGCAATGCGTGTGTGAATGTATCGGTCGTGAAGTATCAGCCATCCGGTCGGGCGTGACTGATCTCTGGACCAATAAGGGTAACCATTCGAGTGTCGCTGCATCGGTTAACCAATGACCTCTTCGATTTAGAGATCGATTCAAAGGGAGACGTTCGAGATCGTTGAACCTCGAGCCTGATATGCCGTGACATGAGAACCAAATAAAGCTTAATGAATTACATAAAACTGTTCCATTTATCAGGGACGAGACTTATCGTGTAACAATATCAGGACGAATTTATAAATAATTACAAATTGATCCAATCTAATTCTAGAAATTGCTCAACATTTCCATATTCAATTAACTATTGAAATGACAAAGATAGGCTTATCGTTAGAGAATATTATTATCTCTATATATTTAAATGAATGTCAGGTATAGAATTATTGAACGTTACGAAGAACCAATCAGTTTTCACAGGATATTATAAATTAAATAATCGCCTCGGCTTTCAGAAAACTTATAGTAATGCGAAACTAGTATTCGGTGATAGGATGAAAATTCCGGAAACACCATTCTAGGAAATTTGTAGGCGAAAATCAACTGCAACGGCGTGCAACGGCGTGCAACAAAGCGTTTTACATTTGGTGTGTGGCTCGGCCAACGCGATTCAGTAATAGCGACGCGTTTGCCAAATGGTTGTATAATATACGAGTTTATTCGAACAAAAATTTGAGATAAACTTATGGAGAGGCAAGTTGTTTCTTGGAGATCAGGCGTGGCAGAGACGTCGACGAGGGTAATTTGGGGCGCGAGATCTCTTCGGGAGAAAAAGGAGAACCGTGAAAGTCGTAATCCGGGAATTAAACGATTTTCTATATCTGAAAAGAGGCGAACAGAATTCGCGTCGGCGGCGATGAAAATGAATTCGCAGCTACACGTTTCGTATCGACTGACCGGACGACGGTCGCCAGTAAAAAGGTTTGATTACTTTTCGTAATAAATTCGCCGGGGATTGTATTTATTTTCCGCTATATCGAACGTCTGCAAACTTTCCTCAGGTCCGTTTGAATTTTCCAGGCTATGGTGCTTCGTCAGCCGTGCGCGATTCACGGTTCGCGTAATATCACAATGTTTGAACGATATATTTTCCACGGTCGAACGTTCAACTTTCTACGGAGAATTATTATCAATATCTTGTTCCGCGTTTGTAAATAAGAAGAAGGGACGAAAGAGATCAAAACGTTCGTTCGTTAGCCGAGTAAATAAACCTAATATCTGTTCGATGAACCGAGGGATCACGAAATCGTTCTGTGAAATTTGAAAACTGAAGCGACGAAACGTAATAAAATTGACGGGACGCGTAGCTTTAAAGTGACAATGCATCGTATGTATGATAATGCGGATCGCTGAGGGCCAACAAAAGGGCGCATCCGACTTTCCGTCGTTACTGTTACAACAACTATTCAACTCACGCGGAGAATCCTCGGGTCCTTTGAAATCCTCAACTGGCCAGCTGGAAGCCTGTATTGGTCTGCGGTCGAAAACCGCCCCCGCCGTAAATGGACGTATCCCCCAGCCCTGGCCAGTGGTACACACAATGCATTCAGCATTGACACACGAAAGTCCCAGACGAACTTCCCGAATTATCCAGAAGGCATCCGTTGAACCGAAAACGCGGCGGAAGGTAACTTTGATTCAAAAGATTCTGATCGATCGCCGCGGCAGAAAGGTAATAATACGCGGCCAAGTAACAATCGCGACGCACGCGATTGTTTCGCGACGTAATTATATTGCAATGAAAGGGATAAATGTTGAACATTGTAATTGGATCATCTACCGAGCTCTGAAAATGAAATTACTCCTTCCGCGCATTTCTTGAACAATGTTTTTTTATCGCGATACCGTTCGTACGATGACGACTTTAATTTTCTTTTCCCACAAAAGCGGCTTAAGAATGGATGAGAGATAAAATTCCTCGCTTTTGAGCGATTATGAGAACAATGCGACGGTATATTACAAAAGGAGTCAGGATTACCGATTGGATCGCGGAGCATGTACTTTCTTTTCCTGTCACACAAAATACTACGTTCAATGCGCCGGCAAAAAGGTATGCTACGAGAGAGTCCGGAAAAACACGACAATGTTGAATATTTTTTTAGCTAAAAATCGCTTCCATATACTCGAAATGAAAAAACCGCAGGATTTGTCACTTTCCCGTTTCCCCGTATTAGTTACACGCTGCGGAATGAATTTTTATGAACGCGCCCGGGTTTAATGGGCAATCGGACGACAAGCGTATAAGTTTCGCAACAATGAGTCCCGCGGTCCGATTTACAAAAATAGAAAATAAATCGTCAGCGGGATTTACGCGCAACCGGACGGAGCGCGCGCGCGGACGCGCGCAATAAACGTTCCGCGCGTGCATACGGCCGCGTCGTCACGTCGGCAGTAAATTTTTGGTCGAACGATCATCGGCCCGGGAACGATATTCAATCGAGTAATCGGCATATTTCCGCGTTCGTCAGCCACCGTGAATCTTCTTCACCAGCGTAATAATCCCGTATTCCTGTATCGGCTAAGCCGTAAAAGCGGGCCGGGTTCCAACGCAGAGAACCGAATCCAGACCCGGCAACTAATTGACAGAGAATTTCAATAAACAGGTATTACGTCGGATCGCCGAAACGGCGACGGATCACGCGACCCGCGCGACCGGTCTGCTAATTATAAAATCTGATCGTGCATGCCCTTTCCCTGTCTCCCGTTACCATACATTTCCATCGTCGTTCCAAACTTCGTTCCCAATTCATTTTGCACGAATTAACGTTAAATATAAAGTAATCATCCTCGTTTCACGAATCTCGTTATACAAAATTCTATATTTCTACATTGGAGTAGAAATTAATTTGTAGCCCGTGTCTGACAAAAGGCAAACCTATTGTAGGCAAATTGCTATCAACTGTTCATTGGTCCGCTCTCGTTAGCTCACGTCTGTGCACCTACGACAATATAGTTCGCTTTGAATAGGATTCAGATATTTTCATTGTTATTAATCATGAATTCTAAAATATACGAGGCCATATTATAAACCTGCCTAAAATAAATGATTAACGATAAAAATATATTCGGATACGTTTGTTGAAGTGTTTAAGCAATTGAGGAATGCTGTTGTACCAGACATTAAAACTGAAAGAGACCGGGTGTCATCGTTAATTAAAAATTGAAAATCTGTATTGTTTTAAATCGGTAAAATTGAGGTTTTGCGTGGTGCGTATGACAATCCGGCGATTATAACTGTGTAGCTCGGTTTCGTTGTGAACGGACGACGAAACGAATTGATCGGTTTCCGCTTTTTCCGAACGTATCGTCGATGGAGCGCGGCTTTTTAACGAGCGGATACATATTCGGAGCGGTCGGATTATAAAATCTGCTCGTTGCTTTTTTTTTCACGAAATTCCACGCACAATTTTGATACCGAGCCGCTCTATGGTAATCGCAAAAATGTAATTGCAATTTCGATACCGAAAACAATCTGTCCACGATCCCCGGCTCACCATATAAACCGTCGCAATGTACGACGCGTCACTCTCCAGTCACTCGCGGCTCAAAGTGAAAACCTGAAGCGTAAAGTCGAAATTTGTTGCGTTTAAGCTTGATTAAACTGTGTCCGTGGAACTTTCACAAAACCCATGCAACGTTTTCAACTTCAAATAATAAACGTTGGTTACCTGGTTCGCGAGTTGTAGCTGGTTTTCATGCGGAAATGCTATTAGTTGCGCAGAGCTAAACGGGAAAAATCATAGGTTTAATTAAAACTCGGCTGGCGGAATCTGTATCCCATGATAGCGATAGCCGCAGTAAGTTTCGTTACCATAAGCAAAAACGATATGCAAAGGGCAGTGCCATTAGAGGAAACAAATTTTTGGCTCGAGCGTTGTAAACAGATTAAACCGAAGGGCAGTTTGCATAGAAAGTGGAATTCGTGAAATTCCTTTTCACGCCAGTCTGAGTCAGGTTCGCATAGTAACTTCGAGCATTCGGAAAACTGGCGTCCCTGTTCGCAAAAACTTCTTTAATCGATTGGCCAGCACCAAGTGCAATATCTTGCACAGTTTGCAAACCGAATAAACGTAACGTTGATAAAAAGTAGTGCGGAATCCGGTGACAAAGGATGAATCCGGGCAGTAATAAAAATAATCGAAGGTCGGACAAAAATCCTACAGAACCATAGTCGAGGCAATAATCGTAACTATAGTATCGGCGACGATAAAGGTAACCATTCGTGAGCATTATCGAAAACGTGATCATAGAAATGTGCGGCACTCGTTATCGCGTCCAGCGATCGTTCGATGTTTAAGCAATTATCTTTAATCCTATCGGAGCCGGGATAAATCTTCGAAGATCGCTTAAAGCGCAGTCCGGTTCGAATATGCGAGCCGAACATAATTATGACGAGATAACGCACGTATAAGTATTTATCGGACTGCGTTTAAATATTCTACTTTCGCAGCCAGGCGATTTGCAGAGCTATAAAGTCGGTTCCGAATTTTGTACAAATGTAAAAGGTGCAAGGGAGAAGGCGATCTTATCACAAAAGACTTCGAAGTTTGAGTCATCCATTGTTAATCTTAAATCTTACCTCCGGTACTCGGAAACTAGTTGCGCTGTGCACACAATGTTGATTGCGAGCCGCTATGTTAATTGATCGCCGACGAGAACTTCGAAGTTAGTTTTCTATTGATCGAAGAAATTGATACGCGGCCACTGTCAAAGCTCCCCGTTGGATGCAGGCATCGCCCGATCCGTTCTGTTCTAGTAATCGAGAACGCTGTCGTCCAAGACGTTGACAAAGAAAATTGAAGGCTATCCTATTGCATGTGGCTAGAGGATCGCTCTTAAAATTTCAAACCCTTGTCTCAAGCCTCATTCTTCGTCAGAACTTCGACACGGTTTCTAAGCTTCCTCTAACAATGTCTAGAAATAATCGAGAAACCTCGCAAGAAGTACCTCGTGATATTATACATAGCTAGCATTTTTACACAGGCTTCGTACGACAAAAGCATTGACGTCATTAATTAAAATGGATAAGAAGCTCCCCGAACCCCTTGACTGTCTTATAAACATTTGACTCTGAAAAATCCATCTGGCTCGTAACAATGGTGGTCGTTAGGGAACAATGAATCTCATCACGTCTTGATGCACCGCGACGAGAACATTAGCGCGCCTATCGACGTCAGCCAGCGATCGGATACTCGCCTACCCCTTTCCAAGACTTCGTCCTTCAGCCTCCTCGAGAGAGCGGAAGAGGAGGTGGTCCTAATTAAACGACGGATGGAGTCGCGGCCGGATTTTCACGGGTAATTAATCGAGCATAATATCAACCGCGCGTCGCTTCGTGGCCGGGGAACCACCGCCGCCGCCGACGGAATTACGCTGATGCTGACGCGCCAGAACGACGGGAAGCTGCGCTCGCTAAATCGCGCCGGGATTATCCTCGCACGCTTCTTGTCGCTCCTTGGAATTCCCATTTTTCGCGGTCGGGGACTCGACTACGGATTTAGTCCGAGCTCGAAATCGCGCGACAAAAGTTTACGGTTACGGCAAAAGAATCGGACCGAGTCAGTTCATAGAATTCACCGCCACACGCTAGGCTCCTCGACGTTCTTTAATCACTTTTTATTCATTCCCCGGCGGCACGTTGAACTTTTGACTACTCTTTTTTGACGCGACGAAAAGTTTCAGGCTATCCCTCGTCAGAAGCTGTCCATAAACGCGTAGCAAAACATTCGTTCCAAAATCGATTTCAATAACGTAAACAGCAAGAGAGCCCGGTCGAAGAGACAAAGAGAGTCCGATGGCGGTGACGTGATTTATTTGTTCGTTTAGCTGGGAGCGTAAAATGCGACGTGCGCGGCCAGCAGCATCGTGCAATCGGATATTTATAAAATGTATAGTAAAAACTGGAAATAAACTCGTCGGGAGTTGCTGCAGCCGAGGCTTTGTTTGTCCGCAAATAAAAGGGCAATGCGGAACGCGTTTTGAAATATGATGGGCATAATGTATGCATGATACGGACGCGACCATCCTACCGCTGGATGCATTGAATAACATGGAGATTAATCACGTGTCAAATAATGCCATTGAGATCGAGTACGTGACACGTCCGATGTTGCTTGATAATGATTAACACCTTCGCGTTTCTGCATGCTAAAAAAGCCAGGGAAGAATCGCAGGAGAATTGTCCGTTTCTCTTTAACAGTATTCTGTGATACGGTTAAGTAGAAGTAAATATGCATTCTAAAATTAATTTCCCTCCCTTAACAAGCTGCAAGTATTGAAAGCTCGGGGTGGAGATGTCTGCGCGAGAACTGGAATTAAAGAACGCAGGAAGAAAGTTGCTTTTTCCGGGTAAAGCAATTCGTTAATGAAGGAACTTAAGTAGACGAGAGGAAGCCTCGTTATAAAATGTAATTTCCATGGATCAACGTGTACGAGCAAATCTTTGATCAGGGCCACGGCCGATTAGAAGCGGCGCGCGGCCGGAGAGAAAACTTCGTTCCCTATTATGTCCTCTCCTTTTGTCGCTCCATCATGTAAGCGTGTTTCGTAGGATGCTTTAATCTTACCGATCAGCCGTAGTGGCTTCAGGAAGCACCGTTTAAACTTTAAAGCAAACTTCCTAAGGCAAAAGCGGTGTGCAACTGGCTCTTAATAGAGCCTTTTCGAGATCGCTACTTTCCGAAGTTCCCATCCTTCCGCTCTTCGTTTTGCCGTGAGCCAACGAACCAGCAAGGGAGAGAGGTAGACCGCGTTCGAAACTTCAACCATTTCATAATTCATGCGTCGACGACGCCTCGATCACGCTAAGCGTTTCGCCAACGCTGCTAATTGTTAATCTTTAACTATCAACGCCGGTTCCATCCCGTCGTTAAAGTTTATTTGTACTATCGACGAGCCGTGAACGAGCCAATCAGATACCGTCGGATCACGGATTTCGCTCCGTTGTTTCACGATTTGAAATTGTAAAGAATAGGGAACTTTGTTACGCTTCGAGCGAGCCAAGTATTCTATTGATACATGAATAATAATTCCCGGAACTGTCACTGGGAGGTTGGTTTTATTATGTCGGCTCGCATACGAAAACATCGCGCGGGGCTCTGACGAAAAAGACCATAGACAATATGTTTTTCAACCCCTCTGGCCTCTGACTACGTGGTATATTGTTTTTCAGATTGTGACAGCAAAACGAATAACGAAAAGTCCTTGGATCTCTTTGATTTCGTTTCCTATATCGATTTCAATTTCAACGGACTTCATATTCGTTTGTGTCGCGAGATACGAGTGACGATTTATCGAGTGTCGAGCAGATTTTTTCACGTTGTCGCGTTCCTTACGCGACACGAGCCTCGTTTCCGCCTGGCAGATTTTTTAGGGGCTGTCCAACACTTTTTTTCATACCCGATCCACGCTTCTTACTGCCCCGTTACGATTGAAGTGTCACTGACGATAAATGAAATATTGGCAACTGGAAATTGGCAGTATCGGCGTTCGATCGAGCTGACTTGACGGGTTGTAATTTTTAAGAATACTGAATCACAAATATCGTCTCTTATCGATATCGGCTTCGTTGTATAGTTTAAATAACGAGGGTAATACCTGTACACTTTCCTTGTTTATTACACGCATTCATGAATGTACGACTTCATCAGTTTTAGAATAATTTTTATAAGAATAAAGATCGTCACTTTTAAATCTGTTTTATACTAAGTATGTAAAAATGAATTGGTAATGACGAAACTGAAACAAATAATTCTTTCCCAGAGAAGGAAGATCAATGAATAAAAATGTAGTTCCATGTTCAGCGGTCACGGAGCAACAATTTCGGCAGGCGTTTCCCTTCTCGCAAGCTCAGCATTGGCCCACGGGGAGATCAAAAATCAATGACATTTCACGCTGTCCTCTCGTCCCTCCTACTTTTTTTACATTTATGGAATTCGGTCACGCGTGGAACGGTCATTTTTATTCTACGTAGTCAGCTTTATTTTCGAACAGGCTTGCTTCCCACTCGAAATTCTCGTCACCAGTATAACTCTCACACGACACTCCCTTCACCCTATCCCCTCGCTCCGTACCGTATAAAACACCCGGAAACACGAAGGGGTGGCAATAAGAAATCTTGCCGTTTTGTGACTCGACCAGCCGTGGAAGGGTCGAATGAAATTTCGCTCGCGTCCCATCGGACAAAAGGGGCGAGCACCCCTTGTAATACTCGACACGAGCAGCGGAGATGTACTCGCGCGATACGAGAAACATAGTCGTGTCCCCTGGCCAGAGAGGACAGGGTTCCCACTCTCGCGCTGTTTGACGTTCACCTCGTTTGTCTTCCCCGGGCTCCAACGTTACTTTCATGCGAGAATTTGATAGCGCCGGACTGTCCATACCGCGCAAGGATTTCCACTTGCCGTCGACGAAAATGAGGAAAGAGCGTCGTTGAAGTATATTCACGTGTACATTAACCGGATTGTATCTTAGGTCCGCAAACATTTGATTATTACGGAGTATCGATGTATCTGTTAAACGCCACGAATCGATTGAATCAATAGCGATTCCGATTAACCAGCGAAACGAGGAGGTTACACGTTATATTGGAAATTCGTCGGACACACGATACAGCGCCGCGCCGTGGAACGTAGCTTCGAAAATAGTTGTACCGCTGTCTGATTAGTTTGGAACTGCGGTTTTAATGTTTGTCCTGCCTTACATTCGCCTGACGCATTCCCCGAGCAATTTACAAGGAAAATCGTTTTCGCATACTCGAACCTGTCAAAGCGCCGTGTGAACATTCTTGCAGAGAGCCCCGTTCGTCTTTGCCGCATCTTTGTTCCTCGTTTTCGCGGTGAATTTTGTGCATCCGAGAAAAAGGACGAAATACCGAGGCAAAGTTTTCGACAGTTCCCAGGGCGGTAGCGAAATTGCACCGGCACACTGAATTTCTGTTTCACCGCTCGTGCGTCGACGATCTGCGACTACGAAAATCGCGGCGATTCGTGATAAGCAAACTGGTAAAAGAATGATATTTTTTCATGAAAAATACGCTTCGGCTATGACAAGATGTACTCAAGCGAATAGTACGTTTCGCAATTTATTCTCAAACATTCACATGTTGATTAATTAAATTTATGAGCGAAGTATATCTCTGAATACGTTTTTCTTTTTTAAATATAATGACTGCTGTTTGCGATTTCACCCGGTAATTTGACCACGGAGTTAATTGAATAAACGCATTGAACGTTGCATCAATATTTGCCGTTGGTTGCCCTACAATTCCCCGACGGAATGTAAAGAAGATAAGGGTATAAAGGAAAAAGAAAACGTCGACTGTTGGCTCTCTCGATCACGCGAATAGCTAGGAACATTATATAAATTTTCCATCACGGAATTCCATTTCTGGCCGCAGAAAATATGAAAAGCAGCAGCACGCGAATTCCATCCTCTCGACGCGATTGCGTCTGCCTTTCGCGTTGCCACGCTGCGCTGCCACCCCTCAGCCCCACCCCATTTCTTCGGCATTACATGCGCCTACCTTTTGATCTCGTTCCCCTTATCCCACCGCCTCTCGCCTCTCCTCGCCGGTTCGTTCGTCAAGCCATTTCCGTCGAAGTCTCCGGCGCGTACAAAAGCCACTGTCGGCAGACATCCGCGAAGAATCAATGACTGTGAACGCCGCGGTCGCAATTTTACACTTTCCTCGACTTCAACATTTTCTTAAACGTCGTAGACATTCAAGCATACTTCTCACTTTATTTTATTCCTATATATCACGACGTTTCACAGATGTTTCAGTTTTAATTAAAAAAAAAACACTCGGAAATCTAAATATTAACGCTTGTAACATATTCATGTTGCATAAAATATCATATCTTAATTTTATGCCAACTCGTACGGAATTGCATTTCATTATTCAAAGTTGCTTTCTCGTGAAGGGTTGACGTGCCGCGAAGAGTTTCAGCATACTTCAGCACGTACCGGGAAAGATAATAAAGCGGATCCAAGTAGATGCGGCACGCGTCTAGTCAGACTCAAGTTAATCCGGGACGGATAACTCATAACTTGCACGTTCGCAATATCAAGCCGACGTCGCCAGGAGAAGGGTTAACGACAAAATGGAGCGGACACAGAGGGTTCCCTGGATCGGGAAGAAGAAGCTGGCTGAAGGCCGCTTTCTAAATTACATACGGATGAATGGAGTCGGTACAGTTCCCCTTTCTTTCCTTCAGTGTCTTCGCTCGGCGCTCGTTCCTTTTTATTTTGTGTCCGACGAGCGATTTCCAAGGTATATTGTCGTCAGAGACGTAGAGGGCGGTGGGACGGAACGAGGGAAATGGAAAAGAAGACAACCCCGAGAGCACAGATAAAGAGAAAATTGAGAGAGGAGCGGAAGGTGTGGACGTACCGTCTGAAAATTTAAGCGTCGAACGAACAAGGACGTATTAGGTCGATATCTGTTCCGATCGTTTCTGATGAGACGTCGGAAAGATTGTTTTATACGTGTCTGAGGCTTCGATCGATGAAAATAGATTTTCCACCCCGAGATTTCGATCTCGTTCCTTAAAAGTGTTACGATGCCGTCTCGTTGGATTGGCTTCTAAATGCTTCATGTCGGTGCGAGTTTTATTGCTCCGACAGAAAATATCACTCGAGATATTTGTACCGGCGATTGTGTTCGAAATTACATTCGGATTGGTTGCCACGCAAATTTGGTGGCACATCCGGAGAGAACTTTGCGGACACTGTGTACATGTGAAAACGTACACTTCATGCATACGCGTACACGTATACGTATACTGTCTGCCGAGGAAACGAGAGAACGGCAAATGCAGGAGATGCTATTTTATAGCGGTATAGCAAGTTTATCCGGACGAAGGCGCGACGCAAGGAAAATGAGATACTAGTAGTCCATTCGCGCGCGTTCTGTCACCGTTTCTCCTTCTTGATCGACGATTTAAAAGCGGCATCGGTCAATTTATGCCCGTGCTTTATCGTGGACTTCGAGTACAGGTTACTATTATAAAGTCAGCATTTATACAGTTTAGCGCAGACTTGACCAAACCGAACGCGGGACAGTGAGAGCGTATAAATAAATAGAATGAAAAAGAGAGAAAATATCTGACAAAACGCTTCTGAACTAAACAGATCGATTGCTGCTAGTCATGTAATGATATTTCCGAGTGTGTCATGTATAAACATATTTAAAGGCTAAGTTTACATGAATCACGTTATACGTGCTTAAAAATAGAAACATATTCAACTTAGAAACTCTAATTTTAGAAGTACTTTCTGAAAGTAATTCCAACGTTCTCCCCAATTATATAAATAGGAAACATAG
Source organism: Ceratina calcarata (assembly GCF_001652005.2). Lineage (NCBI taxonomy): Eukaryota > Metazoa > Arthropoda > Insecta > Hymenoptera > Apidae > Ceratina > Ceratina calcarata. Next base: position 1,223,020 of record NW_017175971.1, on the reverse strand, counting down.
GAATAGAACATCTAAATCTATTTATTGGTAGCAATTTCGGTGGATTTAATTTTGTCTTGAAATAACCACTGCCACGCCAGCATCTATTATCGGAAAATGCAATACCCTGTATGTACGTGACTTATTTAAGCAACACAGGAGAGTGGAACCTCTGATCCGTTTTACGTAACGACGGCAATCTTGCCTTAGGACGAACGCCTCGCACCGCGCCGCGTCGTCGTCGTCGTCGTCGTCGTCGTCGTCGTCGTTTGTTTTCCGAGGGTATATTGAAAACAGGAGAGGCCACTTCGTTTCAGGAATCCATCGGCGTACGATAGGAAAGTGGCTCGTGGATTTCTATCGCCGGACCAGCCCTTGCAAATATTTTTCGTTAGACCGATAAGACCTCTTTGGATATGATCTCGGACAAGGATCCATTCTCAAACAACCATGGACCCAGGGATCCTCCGTATGATCGGATTCCATGAGCCCCGTCGTTCGTATCGCGTAATATATACCGGAAAAGGGTAGCGCGCTTCTACGGATAGAAACGCGCGGGTCCTTCGCAGAGTTTTATGCTCGCGAACCACTTTCCGAGTAATAAACCTCAACGGTGAATCGCGTCCCGTTGTTTTCCGCGGGCTGGAAAGCCGCCCTAATCCCTAACGGAATTTCCAGCGCGCTTCTTTCCACTTCTTGGCCCCGTTCAGCAATTTTTGAATTAAACTTCTCCTCGGTGACTTGGCTCGTTGAAATTTTCATAGGAATCCGGAAAGTCGAAAGTCACCACGGAACTCGCGTCCTCGGATTTCCCACGGCGCGCGCGGCTTAACATTGGCTTTGTCCTCGGCCGAGCGAGACGCGTATTCGACTCGATCATCGCGATGCCACGGTCGCGTAGACCACCGACGCGGATACCGTTTAACGAGCTCGTTAATTTCGCGCCAAAATCTGCTTGCCTATTAAAATTTGAACGAGTACCTCGAGCGGAATTCGAGCGCGACAGTCCTCTCGCGGGATAATTGTTTTCCATAAAACCGGTTAAATCCGATGCAAACGCGACCGCAGTCAGCCAGCTGGCCGCTATTGTGGCAACACGCACGCTCGTGCACCGAATACTGTCCTTTCTTCCTCTCTCTCTCTCCCTCCGGTCTGCTTCCAGCCTCTCACTCGATGAGAAAACCGACGGAATAAAGATGGAATCGCGGCGACGCGTTTCCCGACAGTTAATTAAATTTCCCGACACTCCTTCCCGTCGCACCTTTAACCGGTCGCAATTAAAACTTATAGCTCGCGTAAAGTTTTTGAACGACGCGTCGACTACACTCGCACCCACCCCGGCGTTCGGATCATCCCCCGAGCCACCGCAGAAATTAATTGGTTCTATCGTAGCGGCACAAACCCGACCACGGAACACCGTGGTAACTTGACCGAGCGGTTTCTTCGCCTTCGATGATCGTGCTCGTGGTCGGAACGCTTTCAATCGAAAAGCTAGTAGAACGAGTCACTCTATAATCAGACGTATTCTACGGACCTGTCCGATGTTTTAGTAATCTACGTTCCACGCGTTTATATCAGCAGTCGTGAAAACTTACATTTCTCACCGCGGGATGTTTTATATTATCGCAATTCCCTCACGTCGTGATTCGATTCAGACTTATTTGCATGAGTCGCCTCCTTTCGCCCGGAGGCTTTTTCGTAGCAGCCCTCGTTGCTCTTAACCACAGTCTCTCCGGTGAAGGAGACGGGATAGACGTCCAGGTGGAATGGAATGAAAAATGGAATTGCAAACGAAGGAACACCAGGCTTCGGGATCCCGTCGTCCTTCCGGACCAGGCTGTATCACCGGCCCGTGTACTTTTGTTCCCTTTCCTCGCTCTACCTTTCGCTATGCTAAAATCTCCGCCATAATTGTTATGCAAACCGGGGGCCCGTTGAATAATGCAGCGCGCGAAATTCATACGTGCCGCGCCCGCGCACTTCAGCTTCGTCGCGACGCGGCGCGGCGTATCAAATAATTTTATAGCCCGTTTTAATAATTAATACAGCCGGCCGGCCGAAACTGCGTCGTCGCCGGCAATCCAGCACTGTTGCCATCCACCCTCGTTTTTCTCTTTTCCCTGACTCCGCGTAGACGAACCGTGCAACAGAAACCTACGACCTAAGGGAAGTATTTTTTTTTTCTCCCGGCTGTGCGCTGAAAGGGGCGAGACGCTTCCTGCTGAGCCGAGCGCCACCGGGGCGCTTTTTTCGACGCGTTTTATCATGCCGAGATAATGGGGCCGCAGCAACAGGAGGGATTTAGTGTGCCGCGACCGGAGTTTATTTACTCAGCCGTCTGTCCCGCGAAATTGTTCCCAGTTCTCGCGGTTTATTCGAAGATTCTCCTCGCTGCGACGAGTTTTTACACGTCCCGCTCATTACGACCGACCAGGAAAGTCTCGTCCGATCCGTGAAAATAAAAGCCAACGAAGCAACGAATGAACGTACTTAGAATTCTGCTTTAATAATACGGATCGACACTCGGAGCTTGATCATTATAGAGGAGATTATTATTGCAAATTTTTTAAATCTACTTTTCCAGGAGACTGTGTCATTTTTTTCTAAGTATAGTTTTACACCATCGTGGAATCTTGTTATTTAAGGAAAGCCTGGTAAGAAGCACGATGAATATTCACAGAATGTTTCGCCACCGTTCCTGGGTCAAACACCCTGGGAAAGTGTCGATGGAGAATACACATACTGGGAAATTTCCTTTTCGTCCATAAATTTCTCGGTCGGCAAATACTCGCGGTACTGATCCGACTTTATCTGACCGCAAGCCTTGAAAAATGCGATACGCGAGTAAAAATTAATACGATTCCTGGATAACGGGGCATGCTGCAATTCATTTGAACCGCGACGGTATTACTCTATTGAGAAATAGGAACACGTATGATGGGGCATAATTTCTTTTTATCCCTGCGGAATTACATTCTCGCCCGATGGCTATCATAAATTCTTGGGGATTAATATTTTCCGCCCCACGAGACACTACACGTCGCTGAATCGCCTTCTAACAAGAATCATTAAAGGGCGAACGTGAACAGTTTCAGCGAACAATCGGCATTTAATCCTTTGATTAAACAATAAATATTTCTTATCGATTAACTTTAAAACAAATACTTGAAACTATTATTACTCGTTAAAATTGTTTTCATTTAACGTTGCCTATAAATCTTCAGAAAATACCGACTGCTACGCGAACGAATACGAATGAGAGTTCGTGATTATACCGGGCAATCCTGGCGTTGCTTCGTCTAGGAAGAAACAAACGGCAACCGTCGGTTCAAAAAGTGGAAAGATGTGAAGAGGAAAAAATAAATGGAGATCGTCGCGGTGACCCGATTTTGCGACGGCGCGACCACTTTTCGCACTTACTAATTAAGCCCGCGGTTTCTCTCCCTTCCTCAAAGGGCCTTCTCAGTGGCGAACGTACAGAACCGTTTTAAACGCGAAATCGTGCTCGCGTCCTGCCACGCGCATTGTCCCAATGAATACTTATTGTAACCAAAAACGTCCTCGCAGAGTTCGCGCATAATTTCCCGGACACAAAGGCGGCGCCGCGGATCTGCGTAACAATGAAAACCGGCCATCAGTTTACAAAGCGGTCGGAAAATACCGTTTTGGGTAGCCGAAAAAAATAAAATAAAACCACATCCGTCTCTGTCTCGCTCGGCGAAGCGAGACGAGTGTGCGACTTGGTTTCTGGCCTGCACCGGCAAACAAACGGACACTTCAAAAACAATCGCACGCTCTCACTGTCGGAACGTATCAAACAAAAAATTTTTTCCCCGCTCGTACGAGCATCTCTTGCGAAGTTTAACAAGGAAAAAAAGATTTACTCGATAACCTTGTTGGCCAACCTTGTACGGTGATGGCAAAGTTTTACGAGTTTGGAGGAAGACGTGTCGCTTTTCTCGTGTTCCTTGTACCGTTAAAAAGATCGCGTTCGACGCATCTCCCTTAGGTCGCATAAATATTTGACTGTGACACTTGTTCGAGTTCTCTGAGAACCGCACTGCACTCGGAAAGAAAATAATTTCAATTCTACTACGTTTTTACAAAAACGAAAATTGAATCGTTTATGGAAACGTGATCAAAGACTTTGATCTCCCGTGTTCCCCGACGTACAATTAATTATTACTAAACGTCTGAGTAGATCGTAGAGGACCTTTGGTTAAAGTCTTACAGCTCTCAGAAAGGGGATTGGAACGTGCATACTATAAGAAGAGGGTTTGCGCAGAATCCGAGACAGTTGGTAGTTTAAACGACGGGGGATAACGGTGCAGGCCAAAAATAGAGGAGGCAGCGTAGCTAACGGGGCAATAAGAACGCCGGGCCCGAAATGAAGCCCCTTTTACGCGAATATGAATAAGAAACGAGCACGGCACACGCTATTCTCATTTTCATCCTGCGGGAACTTACTGCGCGGGCAAACTCGAGCCTCTTATACCAAGTTTATACGCAGCCGGTAACTTCTGTGGAAGCTTTAGTTACAAGCAGCCCCTTAACCATCTACTGGCTTCAAACCACCCATCCCCCCCCTTCATCATTCACACCTACATCTCCTTTTCCTGTCTATCCCCTTTCGCAGTTATTCACTAGCCTGCTTACATATTTCACCATTTTACATCACGTTCCTCCCTGGTCGGTTTGCATAACGATATCAGCGATTATCGCGTAACATTTTATCGACACACATTTTTCTAACGTATATATCAAAAATGTTCACCGAATCGAAAATTGATAGGCCAATTTATTTATCCGAATCGTTTACGTTTGATCTATGATGTCTGTCATTAGAAGTGGGAAAAATATTGTTCAGGGCAATCAATTGTTAACGAAATATTTCATGAAAATAAATGGTCACGGAGCTGCGCAGGCGAAATTACGTTTCACATAGATTCGGCTTGTCGTCTAAGGCGATGGTGCGAGCGATCCATAAATTTTCGCGACACGTAGCCGGGGAAATAGATGTCATAATCGCAGATATAACGAACCGATAACGATAACGCGGCACGTTATCGCTGCAGCATGGTGAAAAGGCAGAGAAAACAGAGGGGAAAGCTAGATAGGGGAACGAGGGTATTCGAAACTCGTCGGCCGCGAACACGGATTTCCGTGAATTTTTCATCTCTCCCATCGCCTTCGCGTTACTCACGGTCACTACGCTTTCTCTCGCACCGTAAATACTTCAACGACGGGTGTTATTACTTTCGTCGTATCGAGCATCCTCCACGCCGCCGAAAGTTGATTGGCTACGCCCGATACAAAGGAACATCGTCAAGCTTTTTTCGGCTTTAACTTTTGGGCACATATTCGTGTTACACACTTTTCGTATACTTTATTTTCATCCTGTTTCGAATTAAAAATAACATTGACCATTTCAGATATTTTTTCGACCCTATCAGATTGAAGCGAACGTGCGAGAATGTCGGCGCAAAGAGCTATTCAGGAGTGGAAGAAACAGAGAGACGTTCGCGAGCAATGCAAAGCGTCGGTCGTTTAACCGTAAAGGGCTCAATAAAAAAGCAGACGGCGGAGGGTATGGTAATCGACGCGATAAAGCGATTCTCGTCGCGAGGAGTCGGCAGTTTGCGGCTCATTGCCAGCAAAACACCTTTTTCTCTTCGGGTATGTTTCGCGTCATGCGATGTCTGTCCGTGATTAACGCCGACGTTAAGCGCGACGAAGCGGAGAAGGACCGGGGGGAGGGGGATAAAGAAGGACGCCGCGAAGCGGAGGTCGAAGGTCCGCGAAGGGGTTCAAGTGGTCGAATCAAGGCTAAGAAGATCCTCAGGACCTCCTCGAGGAACTTGTTTATTAGTCGAGACTCGACAGCGTAATTGTCAGCTGTACCAATGTTTGCATTAGACGGTGCTCGCCAAACTTCCCGCCTCGAGCAGAATTCAACGTTTTCTCTGTTTTCGATCGTTTCTCGTGATTCTCAATTAAACGAGTATATACAAGATTACTTTTGTGCATCAATACAGATTTCACATACTATTAGTATAAACTGAGTGAATACAAAGACGTAGTAAAACGTTTTCTCTGAATAAAATTAATTTAGACTTATTTGAATGCAATTATGCTCACGGGAAGTATATAGGATATTATCTGATGTTCTGAAAGAGAAATTATGTTCAAACGAATTCGTTGAACGAAGAAATTCACACGGCCGAGGAAAACCGTTCCCGAAGACGTGCTAAAAGAGGGTTGTAATTCAAGGGAATGAAAGTCGGTCGACGCTCTCTCGACGTCGAGACAAAATACACACGTCGTCAGACGTCACTATAGGAATTAAAGGAGAAGAAATATCGGAGCGGAAAAGCGCCGAAGTAACGAGTCCAAACAACGCGGGCAAATCGACAGCCGTTTGAGCGCAATTTTCCAAAGCGGCTTTAACTTTTCCAAATTGAATCGACCCTGCGCGAACTTCTCCTTTTCAACATTCTTTTTACTTCTCCTCTCTCTTTCTCATTTAGACCCGAAAAATCATTACGAGTTTTTGATCGCAAAAACTTCACTTAACACATCCGTTTACGCGTGTGAAACAAGATTGCCTCGTTCCGTCTCGGAACGTCTGGTCGAACCGTGGAAACGAATCTGAGGAATGTGATCGATCCACGAGAAAGCAATGGCGTCGTGAAACGACGACACATTCCGGAGGCTTTATCGGTCCAGCCGCGGCTATTTTTTATCCCGGCCTGGTCAGAGAGTTTTTCGATGTTTAAACACCGACTGTCCACAAAATATGAAAAGTTTGCGGAGCCGGGCGAAATTCGATGAAAAATGGGCAGACAGGCTGGAAACAAAGCGTAATCCTCAAACACTTCACAATATCCGCGTTTTCACAAATATTTTCATGACTCTCTCCGCTCTCGCTACATTTTTCTTCCTTTGTCTCCCCCTCACGCGTTCCTTTTCTCTCTCCCTCTCTCTCTCTCTCTCTTCCGGGGAAAAGCATGACAAACATTTTTCAGAGCCGACAACGCGCAATTAACGGCTTTGTTTCTCTCTCACGTCGGAATTTATAATTATCTCAATGTTTTGTTTTGATGAAACGTTTCAGTAGCGAAGCACGACTACCCAATAAGCCACACGGCTGGCGTGTCGTAGAATCTAAATAATTTTCACCTCCGGATTGATCTAAACGGTTATCAATTGGAAATGTGATCGGAGAAAAAAGTGAAGACAGCAAATTCTTTTTATATCTATGATCGCGAAGAATTTCTCGTGACACGTTCAAATATTTAACCGAAATGTTCCAATATCATCACAGCCAGCCGTCCGTCCCTAATAAAGAATTTATTACTATTAGGAAATAAAATAGTTCAGAAGTTACGAAGGTTTTGTAGTGAAGAGGATAAAAGCGAAACTAAACTATTGCTGTAAAAGAGGATTTGCCAAATCTCGGGTGACTACCCGAGCCCTTTAGGATAATTCATCGAATTAATTTCGTGAAACGCCGTTGACGATCTCGACGAATCGGCCATCAAAGGAATGGGAGGTCACGCAGGAGGATAAGAAAAGCAAGCGGCAGAGTTTACCACAAATTTGGTGCCGATGACATATTGTTAGTACGCGTTCTTGGCAGCTAATACCGAGATTGTTAATTACCCTATTAGCATTCGGGACAGGGAGAGGCCAGAGTTCCGGTTTGCGTCGCGCTGTGTATACCCTCGTTGGCCCGTCGATAGGGGAGGGTATCTGGTTGCCCATCTACCCTCCATTGTGCCGTCCCTTTCTGTCGCCCTCGACCACAGGTTAGTCCTTTTCTAGGTAACCCTCTTAATGTACCCGCAGCCACGGACTCGTGCTCCTGTTGACGGTACGAGTAGCCGAGTCTCTTAATTGAACTGGGATTCGTGGTGATTCAATAAGCCAATTCTTGTCCGCGATCCATCCATTTCACTGGAGCACGAGACTCCGATGAATCAACAAACCATAAGTGTTTGAACACATTCAAGTATCGAATAGGAATGTTTCTTGACTTTTAAAAAATTCGTTGTCGAGTAAAACAAAATCGATTACTTTCAAGATAGCAAACACTTGTTTGTCCACGTTACAAAATTGCAAAAGGGGATGATTTCGAAACATCTACAATTAGGAAATTAATTAAATTTATGTTACAGAGCGAGAACGCAAATTTCGAGAGGTATAATTTTAAAACAATTTAGTTGAAATTAGATAAGGCACGAGAACACGAGAGTAACCAATAAAAATTAATTTTACTATCCATCGTTTGAAGTTGCGTTGAACAAAAAAAAAAAAAGAGACGGCGCTGCAGGTAGTTAGATGGGTACGTAACTGGAGCCTGGCGCTTCGCAAAATTGGAGTCTTTGATTAATTTGTTTGAGCTCGCGGTCGAGAAAGGTAGTAATTTATTTTTTCCGTTTTCTCTCTAAATTAAGATAGATTAATTCTTCCTCTCCAAATAGAATTTCTTGTTTTTAATTGCGCCGCCGGCAATGCAATTTTCACATTGCGTAACATTTTTCATTACCCGACGGCAAGGAGTCTTCGAAACGAATTATCGTTCAGCTTAAATTTTTCAAACTATCTCATCGAATAAGGGTTAAGTTTTTCACAAATGCTCAACGGGCTACGGAGAAACATAATCCAATGAGAGCGTAACACGTCTCTGAATATTCATACCTCCCACTGAGTAGCACGCGCGTGGCCTGCTATCGACGCCAAACAATTACAAACTCCGCCGAAGTTTCAGATAGTTATTAGAACGTCGAATAATAATTATACGGTGAAACAATCTTCCTAACGGAAGTATTCCGATACGTGATGCAACATAATGGATGCAGCTACCGATCCGCGAACAATTATCTGTACGTTCCCATCCGATTTGACGAGCAAGTCAGGGCATCAAGATTACACCGTACGGATCGGAATTCTTAAACAGGAAAGGAACTTCGGTCGCCGTGTACGCAAATAATGCTCGAGAACATTTCAGCCCCTGAAAACTATTCCGTCCGCGCTTGAAGGAAGATGAAGGTATATCTTGTAGTCGATGCGAGAGGAAAGTACTCGAAAACCTCTTGCACCTCGGGCCATTATAGCGTAGGTGTCTGTCAGTATGAGGACGAGAGGGAACAGAGCCGTGAGAGTGGAGTGGCTGGATAAGTGGAAGTAGCTGAGACGAGCGACGGAAGGACAGGAGAAGAGAGGAGGATACGTCATATTCCTTAAACGAGGGTGGAACGTCAAGACAAGCTGGCGCCGCTCATATCTACCATCCGAGGAATAACAATATCCCGAATCTCTATCTATATGTCGTTTCCTGTCTACATCCCGTGGCATAGCTATAAAACCAATCAAATATACGATGCGCTGTGTACACGTTGCACAGATTAAATTTAAAGTACACAATGGAACGCAATTCCTGAAACGAGAAACTGAAGCGTCGTAAAAAATATAAAAAAAAAAGAATGTTCTTGGACTGACTTAAGCTCGAATATTTTCAACGCGTTTGGTGCGAAAGGTAGAGTTCTCAGGACCAATCACGTGTCCGATAATCCAATAGAAAAATATCTTTGAAAGGGAGCGAGAAGAGGTCATCGACAAGGCTTCGACACTCGACGCTTCTAAAAATGACCACTTTACCACTGTTCTCGGCTCCAAGCAACGTAGTTCGAAATTATCGGCCGATCTTCCTACCCTCTTGTTCGCTGCCGATCTTCGGAGAAGGAACACGAACCGCTCGATCTCGGGGCATCAATATTGAACCGGCACTGGCACCGAACTTCGGCCACGAATCCGAAGTCGAAACTTTGACGCGAATAATCCTACGCGAACGCAAGTTTAACGTTTAATGGAGCGTGAACCGCGATTGATTCGATTGGATAATAGAGCTACTTCGCATTCCTGTTTCACGTTGCTTTTATTTACTACGAAACGGGGCGGAGGAGTTGGCGAACTTTCATCGAACCGCGAAGAAGGCAAGTTATGTTTTATCGGCGGCGATTCAGCGATTTAATAATTCCACACGATATTAAATTCAATCTTTGATGGAGTACAAGAAAGGAGTTCATGGAAAGAACAACCTAACATCTGCCGCGTATTACCCGACAGTTTCTTTTACGGGGAAAAAGTTTCAGGCAAATTATGGGAGGGACGACAAAAGCGTCAAGAGGGACGAACTTTTCGTCGTGTCGGAAGTACAAGGGGGAGAGACTGTGAATAATGACTTTTCGCGAAGGCGTAACCGCACCGGAAAAACATACCGAATACTCCGTTATAACGTTCAATCTATACTTTTTCTATAGAAATTTCAGTAAAGTTGTATTTTAAAAATTCGCGAAACTATGATATATAATATCGGGAGTGAGGAAACACGGAAAAGCACTCTCGCGTTTTAATTAGTGAGACATTTTAGAGGGACAAATTTATGAATAATGAAGAAGAATTTAGAGGGTACGAATAGATTTCGCGAACGATTAGACTCGATTCGATTGCGGTTAATTCTCGCAGCCAAGAATCGCGACGCGGCAAAGGAGCGAACGGTCATAGCAGGTGCTTCCGGCCGCGATCAATTTATTCCGAACGGGGTTGCGGCGAACACGCGTGAACACTCGAATATGGATTTCAACGGATTAACAGGGGAAACGCAGCCACGGTTTTAAGCGTCAATATATGGTCGCGCGCCCGCCGGAAGCCCGCCACGCGGACCGGAAACCGACGGCTGCCGGGCTAACTGCTTCATGAAATACCGATGGCGCGGCCGGAAGCCAACCGTTTCCGCGCCGAGATCGCGGAACGTCGATAAGAGTAGTGGATTTATATGCGCCGAAAAGTTACACGATTAAATGCTTCCCTGTCTCTCCTCCGCCGAATTTTGCGAGCGAACTTTCGGCTGACTTTACGACGGAACTCGTGACGCAAGTGTCACCGTAAAACTCGTCGGGGAGAATATCCAAATCCACGGATGACAAATAGGCGGTTGCAAGAAAATATGTAATTGTAGAGATTTGTACAGAATGTGCCTCCTTAATTAGGACACACGTATAATAACTGCGTTTCACCTTGAATACCTATTCATCCCTCATTTGAACTGGTTTTAAGACCAGCTTCCTGAGAACTTGCCTTCCGTAAAAATCCTTTGGAGAAGGAAAGAAGATGGTTCCATTTATAGCGCAAAGCGTGCAATTCCATCACTCATTCAGTACTCTCAATTGCTCTTACCCTTGCGAACACCCGATCCCGGCAGGCAATCCAGCCGTAAAATCGAGTCACGTTCTAATCGCGTTTATTTTAATTTCACTCGGCCGAAGACGCGTCCGGCTTTTAGTTCGTCAAATGAACGCGCGCGACTCCTTACCTTTCCGCCCCCTACTTTTACCGGCCGGCTTCACCCCACCTTCACCTTTTTTTGAGTAATGAAGTCGCGGTAATCAAGACGTAAGGTTCGAGTTGGCGTGAAAAAGGAACGGGACGGTGCGGTGTGTCATTAAGAGCACGAGCCGGGCAGCACGTTCGCGCGTAATTGGACCGAGAGGTCTGGCAAAAAAATAATTGATGATATCCCGACGGGCCGGAATCCCCTGCGATTAATCTTATAATTTGTCAAACGCTCCTACGTCTCGACTAATCGATCGGCCCAGACGTCGAAACACGTACCGTAAGGTACTTCCAATGAGGAAAAATTTTTGGAGGTCACGCAATAATACTTGATGAGAGACAGTCCAGTTCATAAGTTTTAGGATACTTCTATCTCATAAAACACTTTAATTAAAAAAAAAAGCACATAACTACAATCAGACGATGTCCGTCTATTCTACCTTTTCTTGACCGAATACAAAGAATAACTAATATGATAAAACGATCGATGATTTTCCAGAATATTCCGCGGAACAAAATATATTTGTGGCAACCCGAAGCCGCGGGTCGAGTTTCTTCGAAAATGTATATGCCGGACGAGTATTCATCTCGAGGAGAGAACGGGAGGGAATCCATTGGAAACGAGAAAAGTTCGACGACATCCTAGAGCGGTGCGGTGGTACAGCCGTCCTGTCCGCGAGATTTACGGAGGCACTATGCCTAGCCGGGAACATGTGTTCGCGGGAATTCGATGGTTTCTTTCAGCCCCGCGCCCGGACAGCGATAACATTATCAGCGATTTTAACGCTTGAACGAGGATCGCGCGCAGTTCGCACTTCACTGGCCCGTAAACTCACCGATTGCGAAACCCGGCTAGCCGCTGGCCACATTTTCACTCGCTTTTTTTTCATAATGCCTTCATGCGATTCGACGCGCTCCCGATGGATGTTCAACGATTAAACTTCAACTCGATGACTCGCGATTATTTTTACACAATAGGATTCGCGTGTGAAGTATCATTTTTCATACTTAGAACCTCGTAATTTCGATTGCGTCCACTTGATGAGCTCGTTCAGAATCGAGAGAACCGATAAAGAAATAATAATTACTAGATCGAAACAGTGATAACGTATATGAGGGCAGACGGAGGATTAAAAAACGGAACGAAAATTCGCGAGGAAAGTTACAAGAGGGTGAAAGCGGTGTCTGGAAAGTTTCCGAATATCTCGCGGCCCGTCCGCTTTAAGGAGATTCTTTCTGCGAAATGGCGGGTTCTGCTCCCAGTGTGCCGATACAATTCAGCGGGTTCAGAGTTCAATAAGAAATATTTACGAGCAGAGTACACGCGGGCCACGTTATTACGGTTCTCAAGACTCTCGTACTGCTGCTGCGTTCGACGTATTCCATGGCCGTTTTCTGTTTTATTTCCATCGCGGCCTACCATGGCTCGATTTCCCTTCGAATGCCGGCCGGTCCCTTCCGCCGGAAATTGCGGACCACCTGGAGACTCGATTCGCCACGGAAATAGCGAGATCCAGATGGGAATCGAAAGAAACTTCGGATAAGATGTTACGATAACATACAATAATCCTCGTGTGCTTTCACGTTATTCTTAAAACTCTATTTGCACCGAATGGGAGCGGAAGTGTGTATGATAAAAGATACTCATAGATACACGAGCGTCATTGAAAACAGTAAAATATTTATAGGTCGAGAAAATTTATTACTGTTTGTTCCCACCTACTAGAGCCTGATCCGATTATCTTCACACACCTTAACGGGACAGCGCTGCGGAGGATAGCAGTATGTTTCAATTACGAGATTTCGCACTATCTTCATCACCGAATTCATCACGAGAGAGCCGTGCGATCGGCTGCGTCCGCAGTGATCGATGGCTAATCCGAGCCGGCGTCGTTTATCGAATCGACGATCGAACCCCCATGCTACGTTGCAATTTGTGTCGCGCCGCGCCGTGCGTCGACCGATACTACTGACGGTTGGCGATACGAATCGCTTGTGGGTAACACCCGACCATTCTGATTGCACGCATGTTTGTATGTTAATTACGATTCTTCCTCCTCCACCTAACCGTCGATGGCTCTAACTCTTAAGACGATGCACTGCTCAACAAATTAATATTAATATACTGCGATACGTTCTTAATTAATCAGTTTGCATCGTGAGAAATCTCGATGGACAAAAAATAGCGAACAGAGCGATTGATTTTAGAATATCAAAAGGAACAAGCATGTCGTTTCAACTCGTAAAGATATTGATCGATCTTCCTTTGAACGTTACCCGACAAACTGGGAGAAATCGTTTGAAGCCGAAATTATCCGAAGTTTCGAGCATTGAAGCGGTATGTTCGACGCTCGTTGGTTATGGGCAAACGGCGAACGAGCTTCCTTTTGACAAGCAACCCATACAACGTAGGACCCATGTCAGTTTCTGTCAAATGCCTCTTAAGAGACTCAGCCCTATTTAGTCGGATCAATACCATTTTCGAAATGGTTCACGGCAAATGTTGCGGTACAACTTGCAATTGCTCTGAGGCTTCGTTCGGCCTTTGATATCGGAGGCTGATCGGTTCGCCGCTCCCGCAACTGAGATCTCTCCTTGTGATTCATTATAATTAGTCCAGGCGATTTCACTATCGCAAATAAATGATAACTTCGTGTCGACTGTTTCTCTACTTGATTCATTTTATCGAGCTTCGTCAGACATTGTACAACAAGCGAAAACTTTTTATTGGCTTCCCGGAACATGGTATATGTACAATTAGATTCCTGTTTGTCGCGAAACTCGGAGGTTAAGCTCGGGTGGTAAATAATTCGTGTTTCACACGGGGGCTTACATTTACAAGTACTAACTCGACCGAGACAGAGACAGAGAGAGATTGCGAGGGAACGCGGTGAACGCGTTTCACGTGTGTACCGAATAAAGACGCTTTACTACGCGATTCGACTCAAACACATAATGTTCCTTGAGTTTGTTAAATATAACGACGTTACTGCGAACCCGCCCTCACGTTGGAATCGCGCGCGGTGCACGCCTCGTTACGCATCGTAAGCGCATAAATCAACATTATAATGCACCGCTACCTTCAGGCTCGCCCCCACCCGACAACTTCTGTTCTCACTTCTGCGTACGCCCGCGTTCTATGGAAATCAGGGAGCATCCTGCACGTCGCTGAGGTCTACTCAGAGTTGACGAAATAGTATTGTCACTCCAGCAAGACTTCCAAAAGAATTTAGAAAGACAAATAGTGAAGGCTTGTTCTATATCTTGGAAAAAATGTCATGATGGATAAATAAGAATGGCAACAGACAATTTCACGGTTTTGATTCCCTCAATACAGAGGAAGGATAAGTATTTTATAATAGCGAGTAAATAATTTATTTTTGCTTGTTAGACATAAATGATTGTCTACGACAAACGAGATGCAGTATGACGGGGGAGTATGAGACATTGGCGAAGATAAACGATGTTCCATAAAAACTCACAATGAGTCGAACGTGCGTAATGAAATGCATTTGCATACGGGAAACATCGATTTTTACGTGAGAGAAGGGATTCGAAAGGATATAAAACAGCGCTGTGCGTTCCCTCTCGACAAACATGTTCATAGCTTGTCGACTGTTGCGATATTCCTTCCTCTGTTTATATTTCCCTATTTATGTTTCATGCTTTATTCCCTGTTCCTGGCCGAACAGTTCCAAAAATAATGTTATCCACAATAACTGACAAAATCTTTTATTAAATCCCTGCATCCGCTTTCTTAAAAAGGTTGGCCAATTCTTCCACATATTTAATAAATCAGATTGTTTTTTTCCCGTCCGATATTTTTAATCAATCAAAAATATATCACAAATCACGATCCGTGTAATTGCCCGTCGGTGAACTAATAACCTCACGTCAACCTACTATTTTTATCGAATCTCGCGACAAAAATCGCAACTGTTTAATCGAAAAGCGTGTTTTTCACCGGCAAACAGACCGACAATCACGAAATCGACTCCCGTGTAAAGGAACGCGTTCCAATCTGTCCCGTTGTGTTTTTTTCAATGAACAGGGAGCCGAAATCGTCTCGCGGGTCCAATTGCCTCACTACCAATGCTCTCTATTTGGAACCAGAGTTTTTCACGTGAGAGAATTGCAATTACGTCGAACGATGTATTCCCATTACACTTTTTAAGTATACAGATCATTTATATAATATAATGGAAGATTACAAAGATTCTTAATAGGAAAATTTGAAAGAGACGAAGGAGAACTAAATAACGTCGATGAATACAAAATCAGGAGTTACAGAACGTATATTTGTCGTGTTGACGGGGACCAGGTTTAAAAAAGCTTTCGTCGCAAGCTTTGAGATACGGTCGACGACTGGGAAACGGAGAGGGCAGATAACGGGGTAAAGTTAGGCGGACAGTGGTCGGGTGCGTTTGAGGTTATCAGCCGGCATTATGCTTGTGGCGGTGGTGCCCACACTAGTCTCCCTGTACCCGGGACCAGCATCGTTAGTATCAGCGTGTAAACGAGCGCGGTTTCGCCGTGTGCGCGTGTCCACATCGCGCTGCAACAGCGGCAACAGTAACAGCAACGGCACAAGCGTCTGGGGCGCGCCGCGCAATTTACCGGCTACATAATTATCTCTCGTGTGGGCTCGTGCTTTTAATTATTCCCCACGGTCGGGGAATTACAAGAGTGCCGCTAATGCGCAATCAGGGACACGCGCGATGCACGCACAAGTTCCCGACCGTTTCGAATGCCTTTGATCAAGGTGGCTGCCAGGTGGGAAAACTTTTTCAGCTACGTACGTTTTTTTTCTTATTAGGTATAACGGGGATGGATTAAACCGGATTCACATTAAAGTGGTAGCAGAAGCTTCCACGTTCCGGGAACTCCGTTAGATTCACGGATTTGCTTCGAGCCTAATACAGGTAATAGGATTATATACAATAATTCGAGGAACTTCGATTTCAGACTGTGAGTTATCCGTGAGTTCTTGGTCGAACGGATTCAGTTGGCTTAATTCCTGGTTTCCGGTTATGGCCACTCTGTACGTATGCATGACCTGCTTGCACCAGATTACATCGATGATCGTTACATTTCCGGAATTCTGAATACGACAATGGCGATAATGGAGTGCGGCAGACGTTCGCAACGTCTGTGTCTTAGGAAGTTCACTCCTTAGTTTGCAATATCATTCTGTAATAAGCGATTGCTATTCAGTCGACAGTGGCATCGATTTCCTTTAACGTTCACCAATCAAAAAGACTGACTGCGTTGAAAGTATTGTTCATTTACCAATAAACTTACACCGTTCGAAGAATTTCGTCTTCAAAAGCGAAATGTTCGTTAATTCATCTATATCAGTTCAAAGCCAAGAGGAAAGCGTAATTTCGATCTTTCTACTATCTCTTTCTCTGTCTCACGTAAGATGGTGAGTGGAAAATAATAAATCGATCCTATGCTTCCCTCATTTGCAATGCATATCTCGTTATTTCTGTTCAGATAACGTGTGATAATAGTTTACTCTTAGTCAAAATGAATAATGCAGCGACATTCTGCTCTTCAAGCTGTCCTCTATATTTGCCTTTTCGCACAAAAATGACATGTTTATTTCGAGGTATGCGATCCGATCCGACTACTTGAACAATCGTCGCTCGAAACGATACATAGGTAACATTTTCCTTTTACGTGAGTCCGCGAAAGGACGATTTATTTCCATGTGCATATCGAGTTTGTTTCCAAGTGGCGTGATAATGTCGCCGGATGCGCCATAAATAGAGGCTTGACTAGCTGCCGGATAGCTGCATCATGCCGGTCGTCAAAGACGATCGACAGGAAATTCCAGAAGGTGTATATAAGATAACGATTTACGTGTGGCGATAGCCATTTCAAATAGTTTGTTAGAGATCAAAGAGAAACATCGTTTCTAAAATCGTCCTCTTCCAAATATCGTCGTTAAAATAATTCGTTATATTCGAATCGAGTTCGCACAGTAAATGAGAGGATCGAGAATCGAACATTTAACGACGCGTAAATCACGTTGAAATATGTGTTCGACGGTCAGCGATATTTCACGGCAGAATACCAACAATCCCACGTAGACAGCTGCTAATGTCCCAATTAATATTAGACAGCATCTCTGGTTTAAAGTTTAATGTACCTTTAATAGAGACGTCAATGAATCAAATCTCTCTTGAATCAGCTACTCGAAAATATTACTCATATTTTCACAATTAATCTAATATAAGTAGTTAATCCAATATTAAATTATGTGTGCAAATAATATTATCGTAAGTAAACACGTATATTTTACCTTGTAATTTATTCAACAAGTTTTAGGGAAATAAATTAGAAATTGTGAATAGAGGCGTTCGGGGCAATTCACTTTTCATGTAATGTACTCAATGATTATACAGCCGAAGTTGGGATCCCTTGTTAAATCGATCATCGGACCGCTAAAAGGCCAGATATCGTGGCGTTAAAGGCTGGCTGGGCAACGTTTTAGGCGTTCCAGACCAAGCTTAATTAATTGGCGAGCACGGTCAAACACCGGTCGCGTGTCATCCTCGGGTATAACCGTGCGGGTGCACGTAAGTGCAAATGCATCTACGATTGCAATCTAGCCCTAGCCAGGTGGCTGGCCGGGCGAGCGGGCCACGTCCTCGTCCCCGTTCCCGGACAGTGTAACTTCTGCCGGCAACACATAGCCGAGCGACCGCATGCATAAATTCACACATGGCCGGAAACACGCGCATTTGCATACGCAAACGCACGCGTCCGCGAACCTCGCGCGTAATCGTATATACGTGACGCAGTGCAGACATCTAGACGCGAGGATGATACCGTTTCGCAGACTCGCCGAGCTTGATCAATTCTCTCCGCTGCTATGAACACTCGCTGACCAAATTTAATCGTTTGCGATAGAACATCTATACGATTCACTTTTCCTTCTATGTTTAATTGAATACGTAAACGCACGAAGGGAAACGAAAAGAGCAAAGTATTTCTATAAAGAATATAAAAGCGATCGCAAGTGAAGTACTAAAAGAAATCAGGCAAGCGATGTTTTTCGTTGTTAAACCGCGAAGTCTTTGCTCTGGAACAGCCCGAAGGAGCTTATCGCCAACTATTTGCCGCGTAATGCGGAACGCTTGTTTAGAGACGGACTAACGAACACTGTTCCGAAAGTTTGTTACCGATTCGTCGATTGGTTCTGAGAGGCTTACGTCGGTCCAAGGGAAAATACTCTCCCAAGAGAAAAAGCAGGCCGGGAAAGAAACGGTACGAGAATAGGATACACAAACCGTGAAGAATTTCAACTGGAACTTTCATTATTCGCATATAAATTGACACAGAAGTATATTTAAGAAAAAGTTCATGAGTAAAATAACTGATGACCTAAACTAACGGGCAAGTATTAGCCATCTCCCACGATGGCTATGCCACAAGATATTGGAAAAGTCATTAGGACCCGTGGGTTTATTGTGCTCGGAGTATTTTAAACGTTAACGCTAGGCCCCCACGTATCCCCGATCTGCCTAAACGACGCTAACAACGGGAGATAAGTATCATGGATCTTACGTGGTTCCCCTTAAAATCGTTTGAGCGTATGATTCCCTATCTCTCATATCACCAACAACGAACTATACGAACTATAATTTCTATGGCAATTAACAGAGGTGGACTTCGTACTGCTTTAACTTTGCAACACGCACTTTTTTTATATACATAGAGAGTGAATACGTGTTACATACATACATCGACTAAAAAAAGCGTAATTGAAGGGTGGTACACAAAAGCGGAGCATGGATCCAAATAAAAAATAGGTCAACCAAGAGGTTTTCGATATCGGTGTAACATGGTTCCGAAATTACCAACGCAAACTACTCGGTGCACGGTACGCCGTTATCTCCCAACGCTAATGGCCCGGTTTTTTATTATCGTTCAAGCGGGGGTGGGCTTGTCACTCGACGTTAACCTGTAAAAATTCACTTGTATCCAAGAGCACTTAGCTTAATCGCGGTTATTCGTCTTAAACGGGTTCATATTTATTCATGGACCTGGTCTGAAAAATGCACCCACTCGAAATGCTGCTCTCTCCATCCGGTACCCTCTCCACAGTTCCCAACCCCCAGAACCGACGAAGATCGAGCACGATCTCTTACTGCCCGACGTCAAAAATATTTCAGAGACGGTAGATAAAAATGAGATAGGTGGACCAAGATCACGATCCAAACCAAGAGGTTGCCTTATCACACAAAGATTGTGGTGGCCAATGTAGTCCCTTACTCTCTCCACGATCATTGTGTTTACACTGGGGGATATTTTAAAAAAGAAAAGAAAGGAGACAAACTGGTTTAAAGCTGAACGATAACGTATTAAAACGTGCAAGCGACGTGCAGGGAAGCCTGCAACAGTGCCAACGCAAGGGGCTAAAAACGAACTCGCGCTGCTGAAAAAACGTCCCCCAAGGTGTCTTCTGAATTTACATGCTTCGAGTAAAACGAGAGTTGCTCTAAAAATTTTGTGGTTCCATACAGAAAGAAAGTGTAAAAAACAGAAAACAAAATGCGTTTACTGTGAATTATTATATCGCTTTTATCCAGCCCTATGCTTCCTACCAATGATTCGAATTGTTCGACCACTGAAAGCATCAAAGTAACACGAAATTACAGACAATAATGAGGCGAGGGGGCGAGTCCCTTTGTTCCAAGTCGAGATGAATGGGCCGCGGACGTGTAACGAATGCGAAAACATAACCAACTACAAAGGATCGAGACCAGTAACGCTTAAGCCACACGTCCGCTACCCTTTTCTTCGGCCCCTCTTATAAATTCCAACCCATTATTACCCTCACGGAGTATCGCGTTTAAGAAAAATTTCCGCCTTTTTTCTTCGGGAACGGGACACAAAGACGGGTCCCCTTGCAAAGGGTTAAAGCGCGAACTTAAAGCTTGACGATTTAACTGGCCGTTTATTCGTCGCATTACGGTCCGTCCCGCTTCCCTTTTGAAGTCGTCCCAGCTTTGAAATATCATGATCACTGACATCCTAATAATTTTCATGAAAGGCGAAATATAAAAATCATTAAAATCCAACAGCATCGAGAGATCCTCTTATCTCATCTGGTCATGGAACATTTATTCCGAATCGAATAAAACTCGAGATGCGGCAAGTGCTAATTCATACTGAAAGGTGCAAACGATTATCCACTTGCGGTATGGAATGGTTCTTGCGACGCGATTAAAGAATTTTCGACACGTACGATCGCAAGGTTACGAGGTTTAAGTGGAAAGAGTTCATTCGGAGTGAACCGGAAGGGTTCAAAGATTAAAGCAGCTCTTGAACATCAAAGGCGTTACACGGCCTTAGAACGAAATCCGAAAAGAGAATGTGCGAACTCACTCCCTTATTAAATTCACTCCGCTCGCTTGCTCCTTGCCCGCGAAAGCGAACAGCGAATTTAATTTTTCGACCGAGCGCAGGAATCCAATTTTCCACGCAACCACATCATTTTACGAGCACGTTCTTTAATCCGTCTCTCTTTCTCTATTCCTCTATTCTTCCTCCTTGGCCGTCTGGAGAGCAGCGCGCGCAAAAATTTCAGCCCATATACAGAAGCCCGAGTTTTCTCGCACGCAATCGTCGAACGACAAGCTGTTGTTTTGTTTCCATCGTTCTCCTTTCATCTCCCAGTTCAAAAGTTCGCGTCAGAGGAGAATAATCATAATCTTTTAACGTAATCGTCCCGAGGTATAATCGTTAAAGATTCTTAAGAGCAAAAATAATTGCGCGCGGATTGTATACGAAGATGTTCACTTGAAAGAAACAAAGATTGTATTCTTTTTTCGTCGTCCAACTCTACACAACCGAGGAGATCAAAGTATAATGAATTATAAGTAGTTTCAAAGCGTTGGAATTTAATATTAAAACAGGATAAATTTTATATTCTTCGTTGAAATTCTTAGAATTTTCTTTTTCATTCGGTTACGTTTAACAATGTGTTCCACGAGTTGTGGACGATGTACGTACTACGGATCCGGAGTTGCCGGGCAGAGGAAGCAGAGCATCCTGGTCGCGATCGGCTGGAAAGTTTGCACAGGGGCGAGCGTGAAAAGTTAATCCCCTATCGGCGGATGGTCCGAGGGATCGTAGAAGTAGCGGAAGTTTACGGAATGATTCAAACGAGCCATACGGTGCGGTGGAATCGTAAAGTACCGCCGCTCTTGAAGAACCATTGACCTACGGTGGTTATCGTTTCTCTAGGAGAAGGCGAAACCCTCCGGGCGAGTTATAAAATCGAATGGTTCTCCGTTCTCGTCTATGTACCGATGCAAGAAGATCGTATCATGCCGTATCAGGAGGCGGCAGGGTGAATATGGCAAATGGAAATTAAAGTTTAAACCGACCCGAGATACGGACGTCGCCGCTGATAACAGACTCTGGCCCGCAAACTTTCCGGGAAAACTGGAAAGGTTAATTCTGAACGGGGAACATGGATCTTCCGATGACGCCAACAAGCTTCCGGCTTCTGTGCGGAACGTTCTTTGACTCGATTAATGCTGTATCTGCGACGCAATGTCCCTTATCATTATCGCGGGCGCGCGAAATGAACGATGAACGAGAGAAATGTAAGAAGTCATGTGACTACGGACGGAGTAAACGAGAACATCAAGTAACTCGAAAGTGGAACAAGTAAATCAAATTGCGTACTATAATTCTGATGAACTCATTAGTAGACTGTGGACTTGTTGTGACAAAAAGGATTAAACGGGAATATAATGAGGACAAAAAATCGCGAGAGATTTATGTTCGAAGATTAACAAAGTTTAATTTCGACAACGGCGTTTATCATGGTTCGAAGGAGAGCAAAAAGATGGGGGTTGATGGGTGTAATTACAGACCCGTGTCCCGGATTAAAAAATCCCAACTTAATAACAACGCCAGCCGGTCATTCTTCTCTTTCCCTACGCTGTCTAGCTGTCAGTTCACCCTGGCGGAAGCCTCCGTTCCTGGTGGATCACCGTGACTTTGATTTATTACAAAAATGACCCGGGCTCATCGAAGAGCCGTGCTCTCTCTTAGACCTACACGAAGACGTTTTAAACGGAAGAATGGATGGAACTTGTAGCACGCGCGACAATCAATCTTTGAACACAATCTCACAGCCCATACTAATGCTGTCGCTATCGCGATTAGAGTCTGAGGAGATTAGATTCAACCCGTCAGATCCTCAGGCCTTACCCGTAAAAAGTTCAATTTATATAACTTTTATGGACAGAATTTATATTACACCGAGATCGTATTCGTAAATCCTAAAGTCGTAACAAGAAAAGGTAATCGTATCAGATTTCATAC
Source organism: Ceratina calcarata (assembly GCF_001652005.2). Classification (NCBI taxonomy): domain Eukaryota; kingdom Metazoa; phylum Arthropoda; class Insecta; order Hymenoptera; family Apidae; genus Ceratina; species Ceratina calcarata. Next base: position 1,200,295 of record NW_017175971.1, on the reverse strand, counting down.
AAGTACTGAACATTCTGTGGTTACAAACTGCTGGATGAAATTCGAAGCTTAACTGCATCGTTCCATTTAGAGAAAAGAAAACGCAACGATAAACTCTCATTTCAGAAGATACAATCATAAAAAACGACCAGTCAGAAGTAACGATAAAAAATTACGATTTTCTATATATTTCGTTGGAGGAGATTCATGACTTTAATTTTTACAGTTCCCGCCTAACGTTTGTGATCGGACTATGTCAGTTAAATCCTGAGCATGCGGGAGCGATATCCGAGGAAAAATATAAGGCCACCTCTGGTCTCCGATATCGAGGCTGGCTCTAGAAGTAGAGAGGGAAAAAAAATCGTTCGAAGAACAGGGAGCAATGGCGGGCGAAACAGGAGCCCCGAGGAACGGTTATCCGGGGCATATAGTGGAATTTTGGCACTGGAACGGTCAGCCAGGCAGATAAAAAAATAAAAGCTTTGCTCATAAATCCCAATTTGGTTGTCGACGCCAGGGATGGATGTTCTACGTCAGCAGTGGAGAAGGGCTTCACGCAACAGAGGGCGAAGGGCACGGAGAGTAAAGGGTGCGAGGAAAGCTTCGTAATACCTGGGGGTGTTCGATCGCGGCAGGTACGAAAAAAAAAATCGACAAAAGAATCACTGGCTAGCCCGAATACGGCCCGTTTGTTGATAAACAATGGACCGGTGATTTATTGCTGGTTTATCAGTAAATCGAATCCATTTATCATTTATCGGTGGCTGGTCCATTCTCTCTGTTTCGCGCGCGACGGACAACGAGCTGTTACCCGGAAACTGCTGACTTTACGATCTGTGCATCGGTTTTTAAGAAAATAGGTTGATTCAGCCCGGCCGCTCATGAGATGAAGTTGGAGCACGGCGGGATCGCGGGTCGGGCAATTGTCGAGATCCGCAATGGAACGACAGTATTTTCATTAATAATATGGGCGACTACAATTTCGGAGAAATGTTTGTCGATGTGATTTCAGGGTAACTCAACGGGAACCCCTCGGAGGAGAGATTTCAGGATGAAAACGAAGAGGTGGGGTAGAAAATCGGAACAGTCGGATAATTGTCACGGCACGGATCGTATGAAACACGAGGCAGCACTCGAGGCGCACAGATACACGACACGCGGAGACACTAGACAGCACTCAAAGCGTAATGTGCTACCGCACGCGGCGCGAGACAACACAAAGTGAGTAGTGCATATTGCATAGTGTATGAGACACGAGCCACTACTCGACGTACAACATGAACCGGGGAACCAACGTACTAGCAAAGCTTTGTACATCATGCATGCGGTGCAAGGGACCAGGACTTCTTTAATTATCGATCTGATAATCGTTTTTCACGGTATTATTAACTCGATGTTAATGGAAATAAAAAGACTCTGAACGTGTATGAAAATAGCTGCTAGTGTCTAACTAAAGAGCTCCATGGGAAAAACGCTACGTCTAAAGGTTAAAGTTTAAAGAGCTTCGAGAAGATTTGTTCAATTATCGATTTAGTTATTCCATGTTAATAGTTGAAAGAACGCGACACGGCTCGTGGATAAATATACTTATAATTTTAAATAAAGGATTTCCTTCGAGGGAAATACTCTTTCAAGGATTAAACTTTTAAGAAGTACCGAGAAAGAGCTATGTAATATAGCAGTATTTTACTTCGACTACAATATACATAGAACTCCGTGATGCATCTGGTAAGTTGATATTAAATTATTGCCGCTTGCGTTGCAACCGACGTTCTCTCGCATTCCACTGGTGTCCAATAAACATCGGCAAACAATCACTCGAATTTCTACGAACAATTTCGAATACATTTCGCGATCTGTACAATCTCTTACACTACGATCACACCAAATGATAATCCCAGACTAAGAATACTCCCGAGTCTGCGATGGTATGACTTTCTTTTTCAAATCGCTCCCTGAATACTTTTATTGTAGCACTGTCGACACCAGGATAGAAGCGAAAAGGATTCATATCGGAAGGTTCCACGACGAAACAGTAAAGAAATCCCGTTTTCAATCTCCTACTGTGCACGAAGATTTTCTCGCGTGAAAATATCGAGAGAAAGAGTGAAAACTCGGCAGGGCCCGATATTCGCTAGAACAAACGAACTTTTCGTCCGGGGCCAACTTCATCGCCCGGGAAGGTATTACTTCGGAAATTACGGCCCACCCTCGCCTCGTCGTTTTTACGGCGCGAGGAAGTGTGACGATGAAAAAAATAACGTCACCGCGCAGATGAAACGCGGCGGGAGAGCCGCAGTGAAAATTTCAGGACAACTAGCTGTCGTGGCCAAAGTTGCACAACGTGCTCGTAAAAAATGGGAACGGTCACCGTGTGTTCTTCATTCCCCCTTGTCGATACAGGTGTACAACTTAAATTAACGTGACTCTGCTCGCCTCAGATTTAACGCGTACCAGTTCTATTTCACTTCTGTTCCTCTTTCCTCTAAAACGATGTCACTCTCTCGATATTTCTCTCCTCTTTCTCACTTTATAAGTATAATCCGTCTGCAATGGAGCAGAGAAGCGTTCGAAGAAATGAATTCGAAGGAAACTTCTTTTTCGAGATTTTTCGTGTAAGCGGGTTACTCGCTTTCGTTTCGAGTTCCGTTAGGATTCACAGTAGAGAAGCCTCCAACTCTATTCAATTCGAGAACATTATCAATGAATCTGGGTCGGTTCCCTGCGCATTCCTACGATTTTCTGGAAGACCTCGCTATGTTAATTGCCATGAAAGCAAGAAGGGAAAAAGAACGCGTATGTACTGCACTTGTAGGTTTATCCTGTATGAGAGAAGTAATTAATATACAACGTAACATGAACCGAATTTTCTCGTCTTGGTTTAAAAAGAGTAACATAAATTGAATGTATGAATATTTGTCCGGACGAAGATCCTGGATGATCGACCTCTGGCTACCTAATCAAAATCTGACGTTTTGCACTTTGCAGCGAAGCACTACAATCTAGTTTAAGAAGCTCCGTATTTATATGTTAACCCCGAGTCTAGCTCGTCATTTTACCAGAAGGTGTTAAATTGTATTTCATTCATTTAAAGATGTACATATAGGCTATATACTTAAACAATGCTAACATGTTGAATTTGTTATTATAGTTTCCTATTACTATTAAAAAGCTACCTGCAANCTTCCAAACCGTTGAATCTACGGGAAAATTGCATCAGACCTTTTTTGTAGAGGACGATGAGATCTACAATTTCCATATAAAACTTTTTAGCTAGCGTCAATAGTTCACGAGTAATTTACAAAAAACTGTTTTTTCGTTTTTCGCCAATAACTCGTAAACTATGGGCACTAGCTAAAAAGTTTTACATGGAAATTGTAGATCTCGTCGTCCTCTACAAGAAAGGTCCTATGCAATTTTCCCGTATCTCCAAGGGTTTAGGAGTTATTGAGGAAAAACAAAATTTGTTGTCAAAAGTTGGCTGTTTCGACGGTGGGACGGTCGGATTTCGTCAATGCCAATAAAATGCCAAATAATCATACTTAACACGTTAAATACTTGAGTTAGAAGAAAAATGTTTAGGAAATGCGTTTTTCTGAAGTATATAAACTTTTAGGATTGACTGTATAGCCAGTACATCCTTAATGTATGGGTTAACAAATGTTGAGATAAGGAAAATATCGAATTTAATTTGGATCAATAAATGAATCGAAAGAAATCTCGGCATTTTTATTTCGCGATCCTTGACCAAATATAACCGTTCACATATTATCGTATTCGGTAAAACTACCAAACCGGAAATTGAAAACATAATATTGTCTGAACGAACTGCTATTGAAATCAATTTCATGTTTAAAATCTAATATAATGAAACATTATAAAAAGGAACATAACAAAAATGAAACATTCTATTGAATAAATTAATGTAAACGAATTTTGGGATTTTTATTTCACGATCCTTGACCAAATGACTAATGCTGAGAGTGGGTATTCCAGATCACGAGTCATTATCCCTTTTTTCAATAATTTAATGTGTGTGCTAATGAATGTTACGACGACCTAAGGAAAATATGTGATTCAATTTCACTGGAATAAAAATCGGATGGATGGGCGGCGAGACAGGTCAGTTCCTAAACAAACAAGAAACACAACCACATTCCTCTTGTTCTCCAATATTATTTTCTGAAGTAGCATCTCTTTAAGTAATTACTATTTATGAGAGAGTGGATGTTCGACTCAGTCTTAACTTTTCGTTTCGGTATAGCAGTCGAATGTGAGACATAAAAGTTTATAAGGTCTACTTGTAGACACATTTCGTCAGTGCTGGCAAACAACTATTCCGTTTACGAATCAAGGAGCAACTTTTCAACGTGATTGAATGTTTAAACGAAACGCGTTGCTGAAGAGCTGCTTCTTGAGTTCGTTAACAGTGGACACGGTTGAAAAGTTTGTCCTCTGGAGTGTGTATAATAAGTTCGAGCATATGCAAGAGGCGAAAATGCAAAAATACTTCGCGCTTGCCTTTGACGGCCGGAATTTCGTTTGAACATCGCCAGGGAAACATCGAGAAGGTTTTGGAACGTGATATTCATGAAAACACGGCCGCAGCCGACGACGCGACGGTGCCTACATCGCAAACATCAAACTAATAAAATGTGTTGGCACGGATCCTCTTTTGCCTGGGCGCTCGTGTAACTGCAAACTCTCTCTACGCTTTTTTCTAACGGCTGCGTCTGGGATTAGAAACGAGTCGGGGGGGTTGTGAGAAAAGCAAGTACATGTACAGTGCCCAACCACGTGTAAAAAGAACGAGACGCCGTGATGCTCCCTTTTTTAATTAATCGAGAATTGTCCCTTCTCTCTTGCGCTTGTAGGAAAAAAAATTAACCGAGAAAAATTAACGTGACTTTACCTCACCGAGTGAAAAATTTTCGCGGTGCATTGCACAAATTACACACCGTCTGTAGGTCCTACCTCCTCGTTTTTAATTAATCTTGGCCGTTCGAGATAACCGTTTGACAAAAATTAAACGAGCCCTAGTAGTATGATTGAAGAGCATTAATGGGTCCGTTGAATTTAACGAAAATCTTTTTGAAGCATATGAACGTTTCACACATACATTAATACTATAGCTTAAACATTTTATACATACCAACGTTGATCCAACTTTCAATGAATAACGACTCTAATGGGAATATGTCGAACAAGCATTTAATTTGCATTCGTGCGTTCCGTTAACGCGTTTCAAATTTCTGAATGACATGCAAATGATCGCACTGCACATAGGCAGCGAAAAAGGAATATTAAATTACCAGGTTAGAATTTCCGTCGGTTTTAAAAAATCGAAGCGACATTTCTCTGAAATCTGCATGCAAAATACAGGGATAGAATGCGCGGAATTGGCGGTTGTTAGAATTCGAAACGGGGCTAACTCATATTTTCACCGGGAGAGTACTGTCTCGATTATGCGGAATACAGGGGAACCGTTCGGTTCAGAAGAGAGACACGGAGAGTGAGAGAAAGAGAGAGAAGGAAGGTGAGCGGCAGGAAGGATCCCGCAAGAAGTTTTCCCCGCGGAAACTTTCGGATCGGCAACTCTTATTTTAACGGCGGGGTGAATTTTTCACGGGAGAACTGGCCGTAAGAGAGAGGAAGAATTTCGTACGCGTATACGCCGAAGTTACTTCGTTTCGCGTTAGCGAATTCGTCGAAGTGGCGTGGAGAAGATACCAATAGAGTCTGACTAGCATCCTTCCTTCAGAAATCTCTACGATCTTCCCAGAACGGGAATAATTGAAAATTTCATTTCTTACGCAGATATTTTCTCCGCAGATATTTTATGCACAATAAAATATTTATGACGATCGATTAAACGAATGCATTTCAGATATACATTTTTCTTATAATTTAACCATTACGGTATCCAATCGCTTTTCGTATTTTGTATATTTTTACGCATCGCATGCATATTCAATTTTTTTATATATGCATACAAATAGGCTAATTATGTATGATCAAGCCATAATAATAATAAATCAAAATGTGGTTTGTACGTCGATTAAATTTCCTTTTTTCCTAAAAAAACGGACGGCCCAGTTTCGGTGCGGCGTCGTTTCTCGTAAATTTTGTATCACGGCCAGTATTTTCCGGCGGTTCCGGAACGGCGGTAGTCAAGCCTTTGAAAGGTACGATCCATGGTCAAAGATTTATGAAGGATGGGCGAAGTTATAACGGAGAGGTCAGAAAGTGGCTTTCTTTCGCGGCCGAAAGAAGATCCGGTACATAAACTGGGGCTACCGTCTACGAGTTATTATGATTAAAAAATATCTCGCGGCTCGACCGCACTAAGAACTACCGGCATAATTCCACGCGGTAATTTTACGCGGACCGCGTTATCGTTACGTTAAACCTCCCTACTCGAACCGTCGGCCCCGATAACGATCTTCCATCTACGATTTTGTTCGCACTTTATGACGGCAATTTGTGTTGAATGTCGCCATTATACATGCGCCCCAAACCGATCTCGCTCGTAGAAACGACGATGCAGATCGTATTACGGTCTAAACTTCTAACTTCTCCTACGAAACGATGAAAAATGATATGCCGAGGTTCGTGGATACATGCAAAATTACAATAGCACACGGATTCCGATACTATCGGTCAGATCAGTATACGGAACAAGGATCATAGCGCGGCATTGGATCTTGACCAACAATCGCCATCACATCTCGGTGTCAAAGAGGTGAACAGTGGGAACAGAGACGGGCTTATGAATACCATCGACAGGGTGCACAATATCGATTCCAGGATACGATAGTAAATGGGTTCGGGGGTCATATCACGAGAGAGGGTTGGACGAATTTCGAAACCAGAGAACATCGATACCTCTACGATAATTATGGTGTTCCGATCCATACGACACACGCATATGCCGGTGTAACGAACCTGCTTCCATTTCGCACGCGCGTCCTTTGTCCCCGGCTCGTTCGCGCTCGTTAACTTTAATTAAATTGTTTTTTCAACGACCGAAGACTCCCCTGGCACGATGGCGATAATGAAAATACACCTGGAGCGGGCCGGTTTTAAAAAAGCCCGTTTCGAGACTTGATTCTCGGTAGCTATCGGTGAAAACGAGACGCTCGAAACAAGGGTTGGCGCCCCATAAAAGCTGGATGCTTCGATTTAATCCTTGCCTTACTTGTTTTTACGAGCAACGATTTTTTGCCTATCGAGATCAACCTGCAGCGCGGGCGCTTCTTTCTCACGAATATCGTTCCTTTTTCGCGCCGCGTTCCCTATTCGCATATTTTTGAATATAGCCAATTTGTTGCTACGGAAAAACTGCAACGCTAGAGGCCCCTCGGGTCTCATATTTTTTATTTCAATCGCAGTCTATTTGAATTCAACGCAATTTGCAGCAGCGAACGACGATAGAATCTAATTAATGCGTCCTTTTGACTTCGAAACATCAAATCCCCGGCTGAGAGTAAGTTAACACAAAAACGCGCGCGCGATCGCGATGGTGAAAGAAAAAAGTAAAATAGAACGATTACACACGTCCGTTCAATTTGTCGGGCCATTCCGCAGCGACAGAAACCGTTTTTCGTAACGAAATTTCTGTACAATTTATTACAAAATTATTACTCGTTCGCAGAAGCTCGTAGTGTGTACAGTTCTTTTTGATAATATCTCGGAACCAAATGAAATTATTTTTATAACACATACGTGAAACGTGTTAAAGCAATAAGAGAAAAATTTTCGCTGTACAAAAAAGGTAATTGCTACATAATCACGGTAATATATCGCGCGTAACGGCGTGCAGTTATTAAACGTACGTTGGCTAGGTGGCGAGGGAAAATTTGTGAAAATTTCGTCCCCTTTGTTACGTCGCGTCGCAACGTGATTTATTATTTCCGGTAATACCACGGGAAAATAAAATTGACAGGAACGACGAGGGGATCAGCGGAAAAAAGGACGCCGGCTGGTGAAACATTTTTCCCCAATTCAACGTTGCTTCGCATAGTACCACAGGCTACGGACTAGGCATACGATTAAACCTGTCATCCAATACATTTTTCTATCTCCTGATTTGTTGAGCTCCAATTGCTCTACCTAAAAAGTGTTGTGTGAAGGTAAACTCACGGTACGTTTAGATCAGACAAATAGATAAAAGGATTCGTGTTCGTATTTTATTAATGTAACTCAATTGACAGTTGAAAGATTTCACGCCACTTGTGTCTGACTGAAGTGGACTGAACGAAACAACGTCGAAATGTTATTATACCGTGCAGCTGGAAATATTGCATGCGATGCATTCCCTAGTTCTTTTTTTTATTTTCTCTATCGCTACGTTCTCGTACGTCCGCGGAAACAAATAATTTTTATCAGCAAAGTGAATTGCATGCGTCGCGGGCTTCCGGGTAACCGTATAACAGAAGGAAAACGTGTTCTCCTCGAAATTTTTTTACCGTATCTCTCGCGTTTCAGGGGTGGCGAGAGAGAAAAAAATTGTGTAGGTTCAAAGAAAATTTTGTACGCAACGTTGGAACGTTGGGGAAACGTGCTCGCGTATTAAAACAGATAACAATCCCTTGGCAACATGTTCGGCCGCTTGAAAAAAGGGGGTAAAAACACAAATCCACGCTGAATGCGCGACTCCACTTTTAAAAGCATAACGTCGAACGACTTGAATGCGGAGCCGTCCCTCCATTTAATTTCGCGTTTATTGTGTGATATGTAGCACACTGTACAGCTAGAAAAGATATGTCAAGGCCTACGTCAAGTCGAGTGACTGTTGTGAAACTGCTCGGGAAAGTCTCATCTCCAGCAGACCGTTCAACCATCTTCCTCGTGCGTTTAAAGATCGAGTCTGATATTCACCCTCGTATCCACTACATTTTTAAAGACAAACCAGAGTCAGTGTTAATGACAATCAGTAATTTCTTCACATTAATGAACATCAGGTACGAACTTTGTTCCATACTGAAAATTTGAAATCGTGGATTCCTGTTATCGCGTAACTATGCAGGGAAAGTTCGAAGGAGCGATAATACTACTGGCTCTTAAGTAACAATTAAACTCTCTTTTCGTAGCCGGTCAGACTCGAACCCCTAGGGGCAGCAGACATTTGTGAAATTCGCCGAGTTAACAATGACCATTACACACTGCGGGACGACCGGCTCTGTTGAGCAGTAATCGTATATCCTTTGCGCTACTCGCCCAGATGATCATTCTCTTTACGAGAACTATGACGAAAATAATATCACCCTCCCTCACAGTTGGCGCACGGTCCCTGAGAATGGCTGAGATACGAGGGCTATGAAGACGACACGATGGTAGTAAACGATCAACCATACCACCCCCATGGGTATAACGTACGGAACGAGTTCGCCGTAGCTACGCTATGGCCGGCGAATGTATTTCACGGAACTCGCACTCCCCTTGACACATCCGCGTCATTATTGCAAACCTGCGTTGTTCGCGCATTATTTGACTTTAACGCGAAAACTGAACCAGCATTTTTATGCACCTGTATTATGGAGAATGAGAACTCTGAAACTCTGAGAATTATAGTTATAAATACAAGGATCATATTCATGATTGGTACAAAAATAATCACTGTCTTTTATCGTATATACATTAGAACAGTGCAAAAGTAATTGCGAACTATATTAATTTTGATATGAACATCGGAGCTATACAAGATAAGTGTATATTTGTAAAATTGGTTGAGCCAGAGACTCACTTGTGAGAGAAACGATCGCGAGAGCAGCAGAAAATTGAATCTAGTAGGCGGCCGATAAGAGATCCGGTTCAAATTTCTTTCTCGGAATTTTTCGTTGGCCCGCTATCTGCGGAATTGAAAAAGTTCACCAACGAACGCGACGTTCCGTGTGACCCTTAAGAACCGTCGTATCAACTTCTTATCGCGCGCGATTAATCTCGAGGAACGGCTTGCTGGTGGAATCTGGCCACCGATACCGTTCGATCCCTGTCCCATGTTATCACTTAGTTTGGTAGACCATGAAAGTCTCGCCCTACTTCCCTTCAAACACCTTTCACGAACCATTTAACGATCTCGGAGACGTCATCGCGTCCTCGAGCGTCGAACACGTGTAAAGGGCGAACGAATTTCATATCTCCAGATCGATGAATTCACTGTCCCCACTGAAGAATTAAAGAATTCTCGCGAAAAGTTTTTAGCGAAATTCGTGGCGACTTGTTTGAATTAAATAACCAATCCATGGAGGTATTCGCATTGGGGCAACTTCAACTAGACAAGAAATCGGACCGCGGATGATTTCATCGGCGAACTTTAATGAAGTGAAAGCAAAGAATTCCGTTATCGCGTTCTCGAGCAATTCGAGTCTCTCGCGAGAAGGGAACCTTCCTGTGGTGATCACGACCTAGAGAGTGAGGGACAGAAAGAGAGGAAAACGGAAAAAGTCAACAATCTCGTGGCGTTTTAATCCAAAGGGGTGCCACAAAAAGAAGAAAGTAGAAAAGGGAAAAGAGGGACGCGGAAATTCAAGATCTCCCACGTAATCCTCAAAGCCGTACACCCCGTTTTCGGAAGCTGTACAAAAGGACAAGCCGGGGGGCCGGTTGGCCGCCGACTTCCTCTGTAAAGCGGGCCAACAAGAGCAAAAAACAGGAAAGACGAGGGAAACGCGGAAACAAACGGAAGGACGGGAAGGCAGAGGGGGGTGGCAAGGGGAAAAGAAGAAGTGGAACGCGCAGTGAGCCGTGGTAATTGGCCGAACAGTCGGTAAGTAATTTCAGGAACGTGACCAGGCGATGGAAAGACGCTCGCTGGAATGGAAATCGATGCCAACGAGAACACCAGGTAGTTTACCGTGGAAGCCTAATTTTCTAGATACAATCCCGTACCGCGGAGCTATTCCAGGCGCTTCCGAGACAATCGAATGAATCTCGCGACGCGTGGTCGGGAACGCAGCAATAATCGGGTTCTCTCAATAATTTTTATAAAAGACTGCGATGTGAAATTGAAACTTTCATAAGAGGAACATAAATGGATTTCTTTTTTATCCTGGCTTAATATTTTTTTGAATAGAAGGTTAATCCACTCCGTTCGTAATCCATTATAAAATTTCAATATCATGAAGACCGATGGATTAAATTCTTTAACTATTTTTATTCGAAAGTGAACAAAATGCTCAATGAATTGTTCAATCATTGTAGTATCAACAATGACGCGTCATTCGGTGCTCCAGTATTCATTAACAAGAAATCTGTTCGTAATAAATCTCTCCTTTGGTAATCTCGAAGCTGAACGCGAATGCATAATAAATTTTACTCTCGAGTGAGTTCGATCCGTTGTCGGTGTCATTTAAGTAATCGGGTTAAAAAATGCACCGTGAAGCGGATTTTCCGCGAACGATACAAATGGAACCGGAGTCATTGATAAGCGTCGCCTTGACGTACGACCCCCCGGTTGCTATCGATTCACCGAGAAAATTCGGGTTCAATTTTCGCGAGCACTCGGGCACACTAAGAGAGAAATTCCAACGATTCATAGCAGTCGATCCGATCTACATACGCGTTTTATAATACAATCTTCCTATGCTTTTTATATAATACGATTTCTTTCAACAATATTTCATAGAAGAATAATCTATAACGATAAGATTACTTGGAATGAAACAGACGAATTTAAGAAAGATCATGGTAGAACGATCATTCCCTCGAACGAAACTCGCGTCCGAAAGATCAGTATCAGTCGTAACCACCAATACCGCACAATTCCTGGGACATCTCTATGTAGCTGTGTCTCGGTTCAGCCAAGTATGGCAGGGCTCACGATCCAGCGATCGTAAGATCCCAAAAGCTGATATATATCGAGAGAATCCAAGCAAGGGCGTTATTTTCGTGGATGCCGAATTCCAGGCTGGCTGATCGATTCGTCACGGAAAATTCGTCTTCAATTTCCGAGAGCGTTTGAGCGTATCGGGCGTGGAATTCCGCGTCCTCTCTCTCTCCTGGCTCTTCTGCAGACCTTGTGTGTGCCTCAGTGTGTACCGTGCAGGCGCGGAGATGGAAACACGGCACTTTGAGGTCAAAGGGAATCCCGAACGCGAGGACATTCTGGTGCGGTTGTATCGATGATCGATGATCCAGCGATCGCTCGAAACTGCCTAGCGATTCCACCCACGCACGAGCTGAGAATTCCAATTTTGAAAACGAAAAGCCGGACGCAGTTTAGAGGATTGCGAAAATGACAAACTTTCTCCATAATCCTAGTGCTTTACCCTCGTGTCCTAGTGTTTAGGACAAACCCGTTTTGCTGCAATAACTCGCAGTGTAATTCGGGGAGATTTCCCAAAGAAAATGGCTCCTTGAACAACCATTGCCTTCCCTCTAAGGAAAAGGATTAGTCTCCAACTACGAGCTTAATTAAAATGAGTGAGCGCCTAAATGTTGTCGTTGGAGGAATAAGTTTTTCAGAAACACCTGTCACCAAAAAAATTCACCGCATCTTCTGGCCACCGAATTACTTCCAGGAAATTAGAGAAAATTCGCCAACGAAGAGTTCACCATAATTGTGAGGCATTAAAAAATCTGTACCTGAGGTACGGTTCAGCGATTTATGCCCGGATATCGTTAAAATGGCAGATAAACGATAAACAGTACGATCAGCAATTCTGAAAGAACGGCTGTTACTGAATCACTACGCGTTCCATCCGTGAACGCGCGAGCGTAGGCTCGTAAAAGTTAGGAACGAGCGCTGTGAAAAGTTTATCATTCATAGCATCTTTAATACCCGGGATGGACAGTTTATAATTTGATAAAGGAGGTTGAGCGACGAAATGGAACAAACATTGCACCATAAAAGAAAGAGCGCTTCTAAAAGCAACAACTTCCACCATAAGAACTTTAAAAACAGCGATCGAGGAGGTGAGCTCGTCCGAACGGTTGAGAGTAGTTTTAACGACGGAGCACAATACGCGAAGATGAAATAAATCGCGTCTCGATTGTCTACGTTCGACGAGAGTCCATTTCAAGTTTAGATCGTCCCGTATAATTCCCGCAATTAAACGAAAAGAAAGGATGGCACACCGATAACGCCGGAACCTTCATTCGTTCACATGCCCCTCTCTTTCGATTGTCTGATCAGCATTCACTCCGGAGGCAGAGAAAGACCCGAGGATAAAAATCCCTTGGTCCATTCACTGCTGTCTTTGGATTCGGAAAGACTTATAGTCCTTTCAATCAATCCATTCCAAGACATCCCCTTTATGCGGATTCTGGGTAGTCGGCAGATCCCAGATTAATGTCGTCAGGGCTGTACCGGACATACCTACCACTGGAGGCAGTTAGATAGCAGTCGAGAGGGATCGAAGGGTCACGGGGTGCGGATTGTTATAGAGAGCGGGGGTGGAAAGAGAGTAGCAGACGAGCCTTCGGGGAAGAAGCAACCGTGGATCCTTTGTGGCTCGATTGCTCGCAGGATTAGGAAGAAACGGAAGCGACTAAGTGCTCGAGACAGCTTATCGTTGTTACAAACAGCACAGTTTACTTATTTGTACCTGAGGATCGATCAACGCCCGAACTCTTTTTACGAGCGCCCTACTGGAAACCTCTGTTTTTTCTTGTTCCTTTTTCATGGACGCGTCACGCGTTCTGTGAAAGAAGTGGCGAGAGCGTTCGCGACCGTGTACGTTCAATCGATATCCCATTAGTAACGCCGAGGTCAGAGTATCGCGTGAGCCTGTGGAAACACGTTTAACAGCCGGATTGCTTTTCTAATTATTACTCCATTCAGTCGTAGCATTTTTGTCCCGCGGACATTTCCTCCGCGCAATTTCAAGCCATTAAATGCCGCCCTTACTCAGCCTCGTGCACGCTGTATGATGGAAGTTTAATTCAATTTCCGAAGCCGCGTCTGCGAACTAAGAAGTAGCAGTCTCCCTTCGTGATACGAGCGAGACACCGGGAACTTTATCCAACTTCGCGTTTAAAGATCTAAACCACTTTTGAAGCGCGATCCAGTTTTCAGCGAGGCAAGATCATCTTACATCCATCTTGACGGCCTTATTTTGGATTTCGCTCGAGGAAGCAGGCGCATCGTTGACGTCGTCTATGATGTACATAGTTTACTTGGATCATGTCCTCCGAAGAGTAGCTATCACTTTGCTAGGAAAATCTCTCTTTTGTATTCCTATTTTATTCTGCCTTTCTGCTTGCTTTTCTTTTTCCCGAATTAGTTAGACGTACTATACAATAATTCCATTTTTCAATCATCGTAAATGTTCTCCATCATTTTTTTATATCAACTGGCAAACTTCGATATTCGACGCAAGCTCTGAAATCTGGTTTAGTCTTTACGTCGTCTAACGACGAAACAGGGCCAGCCGACCCCCATGGTTTATCTCAGAAGCCATCCTAATTTTCCCCCAGCCACCAATGCCACGATGCACGTTGTGCGTAACGCGAATTCATGCCGTCGGGGTATTCTCTGTCAAATTAGGACGGACCATAACGCATACATTATGGAAACCAACGTGGCTCCCACTTGGATCGTCTTGTTCTCCGAAGCGACCTGAATAAAACTGCTTACATAGCAAAAATTAACTAGCCCTTCTTTATTCCAGTCATGTAAGACGTGTTGATCCTTCAATATCCATCGACTGTGACGAATCGTATTGTGGTAATCACTGTATTTAAAATGTACAACTTAAGTGGACGCAGAATTTGTATTGTTGACCATTTTTATTCTGTCGACGACATAAATGAAAATTAAGAGGAAGACGGTAGGCTTGAAATAGTAAAAAATCCAGTGGCGAGAGATTGTTCAAATTTAAAATACCTGAATATTAATGACAATGTGAGACACGCGAGGAAGTCAGCCAAGGAATTTGCTACGTTCATGGTATTAAAAATAAATTCCAACAACGAACGTACACAACGTTCAGACAATTATTTTAGAAATGTAGCTAAATTAATGGGTTGGAATTTTTCAAGTTCCTTAGGGCGAGAATAGCGAATGTGTAAGACCATGATTAAAAATACAAAACAGACATAAATGGAGTATCATTTCAGACAGACAGCGATAAGAAAAACAAACTTTCATGATAACCAGGAAACATTTTATGAACTTGCTACGATAAACTGTGTACAATGAACTTTAAGCTTCTGCCAGAACAAAAAGATTGAGAAATGTACAAATAGTAAATGCGAATTCAATAACGATAAAGAACGACGAGAGCAGTGAAGAGACTATAATATCATACGCTATCGGCGCGGTTGTACTAAATTACAACCATCTTCTTCATGAACCGTAAATCTGGTTAAGTTTTCAATTATGGGCGAAGTTTCGAGATATGAAACAGGAATTAGAAGGAGCAAGTTAGTCTCGCGTCGGGTATGATGATAGATACCGTCTACCTCATAAATAAACTGATTGCAAGTGATTGATGAACAGTGGCGATAATCCCAAACTTGATAAGTACAGTAGAATTCGATCGAATTTAAGTTAAGTACCAATAACTGCAATTGCAAATCACGTAGTTTGGTACTTCGTTTCTAATTAAGTACTATCTCTTGACAATGTGAAACTTCAAGAAATGTGATGACAACTATCCCAATGGCTCGTATTCGAGTTTCAACGTTTAAGATTCCGTACTAACATAATTATAGAAACATCTGGACATGCCAGCAAGTTAAACTAAGACTGATGACAGGAAGCTGGAGACGGGAACTAGTGTCGCCATGGCGGTGAACCACATGAATCCCATTCAGTCATTCGACAAACCTATCTTGGAGATGACGACGCGACGCGTTGGGGACGTGCGGTGGGCGCAATGCCTCTTCAGAAATGGATCGACAAGTTGGACTCGCCAGGCCCAAAGTCACAGCGAATATTAATCCCGTTTCCGTCGGTCGATATCCCGGCCAAACTTCTCCTCCGATGTAATCTCTCCGTGGAAATTTTCAAACCCTTCCGCCGAAGACCCCCGGTGTTATTGCAGTCACGTTACGAGGAAAGGTTACCAATAAAAAGGCGACATTTCAAGCCTCAGGCAGTAGATATAAAATCCGGAACTTTTGTGGACTAAGGCAACACAAATTTGACGATTCACCTTTCGACACTGTCTCGGCACGTTACCACTATATTAAATTCTAAAGATTCCGTAGGGGATATCTGCAATGACGAAAATACGAACGAAATTCTATTCTAGAAACAAACAGCTATGTTCCCGAATGCTATAATAATCTGGGGCTTGTATATTACATGATTTTCACCGTGTCAATTAAATCGTAATTACAGCGATTTTTGAACGAGATGTCAGTCACGTAATCCGTTTCACTCGGTTTTAATTTATTATCAAATTAGGACATCCATTTCACGGAGAAAGCGTGTGCTCAAAAATGGAACGTCTATTATTCGTTAATACAAAGGAAATTCGTGGCATGCTTAAATGAGCGCGACGTATATTTCAAAATTCGATAGAAGAGCGAAGAAGGTGACAGGTGAATGTAGAAAGGGGACATCAGGGTCGGGAAGTTGGTCGCGGCTTGCCCGGAAGACGGTATTAATCAAATGAAGCGGTTTCTGTTACAAGCGAGGCGAAGATGGGTCTGAGCTGCCTGGCGGTACCCGGGGGATAATCAATCTGGAGAATTAGATCAGATAGCTGGTTGTACGTGCGCCAGCTCTGTCTCCTTAGATTTATCCAGTCGCCAAGAAACCTGATAAAGTACACTGCGTTACCTCGATGTCGAATAAATTCAACACTTTTGCTTATCAGCCGAGCTCGATTTGTTCACGGCTTTCGTCAAATTTATGAAAACGATCGAACCGTCGTCACGTTCCGATTATATAATGTCATTTTCACAGTAATTTATTCTGGCGTTAAGAATTCTGATCTCTAAGCGTTTCTTTAAAAAAAATAAATGATCTGAAGAAAGTTTGCACACCATTTTCTCTAATTATTTTAGCTCCGTTTCCCCTCATTACTTCCCCGGGTTTTTAGAATGAATTTCGAAGCGACGATTTCAACACGTTAAAAAGAAGAACGTCATGAAAAAAGCCTCGACTGCGGTGTATTATGAGAGCAAATAATAATAAAAAATAATGTTTCTTCGCTCCCTTTAACACCGCCTTGTTTTCGCGTGAGTACTTTTTCAAACGTGACACATGTGTACGGGGATAGTTCGTGTGGCGTACAGATCTCAAAACTGCATGCTGTTTTCATCCTACCGTTACCTACGAGGCGGAAATGGAAAAATTCACGAAGATCTCTCAGATATACGGAACATGTTCTGGCAAAACGGTATCTCTTTCCCGTTTTCTCTCTGCGCCAGTCGGCGGGCGAATCTTTCGCAGTAAGAATTTGCGTACGTACAAACCTGGATCCCATGGGTGTCATTACCGGCGTAAAAGAGAGAACGTTTGTAGCGAGAAACTGCTCCCCACGCTATGCTTCTCGTACGAATATGAGCACGAAAAATCTCCACGGTTTGCGTCTAGCGAATAATTTAACCGACCACTGAATCGGATTGCAAAAAGAATTTCGCGTAGAGGAAATGCTTTTCGCGGTGCCTTTGATACTACGGAACAATCTACATTTCCTGTCTCATTAAATGAATTGAATGTTTTATGCGAAACCATTTCTCGTTACTCCGAGAATGAGCGTAAGGGAATAACTATCAATCGTACAAAGATTATAAAAGATTTTAATCTCGTGAGAGAAATGACTCTAAGTTTCTTTCATTCACAATTTACAACTCCTCCCTGGATTAATTTCAAAGAGAATCATGAATTCACATTTTGTGAGTCGCATCTGTGTGTGCAAATTAAAATTTGTTAATCGTGACACAATTAAGAAGTTACTTAATTGCTGAAAACTATCAAAAGCTTATGCTCAATTAGTGCTTAATACTCGGAAATTTTATTACAATATTTTTATTTTGATTATAAATACAATCGTATCCATACATTCTTATATAACGACGGATAAAAACTACGAGCGACTCTGTATAGTATCAAGTTACATATCTCCCACAAAAAGGGCCTTTTATTGTCTATGCATTTTAGAGGTAAAAAAAAGATATGAATTGTGTCAAGGAAGAAATTAAAGACACAACCGGGCCACTAAGTGGGCAATTATGTATATATAGCGTACTTGTATCATTACTAATAGGGCGCTAATGACTTAATTAGTACTGCAGACGGTACGAATATTGCACGACTGAATGCGGTACTATTTGCCCGAATTAAATCAGTGCAATCCAAAACGACTCACCCACGTGCACGCACACACGCACACATTAATTGACTGTATTATGCGAACTCGTGTTCTAGGAAACCAGGAAGGGATACATATTCAATCACTCTATTTTTCGATAAATAAAATAGCAAGGATAACTGTAATATATTGAAAGAAACTCAAGCGATTTGTGAAAGCAGTTTTATATTACAAAAATTATATTCAATAAGGCGTCAGGATATTCGTTACACGATAACAGGACGTTTGGTATTTTGATTGCTCAATGACCTATTACTAACATTATCTTACTACACCTAGATGATATAAATACGATTAATAGCTAATTGATTATTCTGCGAAATAGTATAATTACATGCCCTTACACATATTGTATATAAATATGATCTATCGAAGTTGAGATAAAATAACACCCAGTGAAGGAAATACTATTTACCAAAAAATACACTTTCTTATACCGATACGACGATTGGTTAGTTTGATTTTTTTTAGAAAATGCGCATGATATTTTGAAATTGGAAGAATCTGTTTACACCTTGTCGTGTACCATACCTCAATTACGTCAATATTGCCTTACGATTATCTAACTAAACAGGATATTAAAAATTAAGGAATCTTAATACGTCCCTCATATTTGCAGTCGTTTGTGAATAATAATAATAATTATTGTTCACGATTTTGATACATCTAAATGCGAATTTGGAATACTCATTAGACACAAGGTTCCACGTAATTGCCGGGGAACAAACCTGTGATACCGTCCATAACCCCCTCCCACCACCCATCATCATTCTTTTTTAACACATAAATTACAGAACTTTCTTGGAAGCTCAATTCATCCTCTTTATCGGCATAATAATCATAAATTGCAACAACTGAAATGGTAATATCTCATTATAGAAAATAAAATACAGGTACTTACGGAACATTGCTACACTCCTCAGGACACTCTCACGACATACCTTTCTCGATGTAATCTTTTGGCACCCATCCAGGCAGGTCTTCTTCATCTGGCACGATAGGCATGATAGCACCGTTCGATTGCGTGGGCCTACCGAACTGCGAATGCTCTTCTTGTTCTGGTGGCGGAGGCGGCGGAAGCGGTGGGCTACTTGCGCCACTACTTCGAGTAATTTGATGACTTAATCTGTCCGATAACGTATGGTAACTAGTAAAGTCTAATGTATTGCCACTTATGCCGACTAATGGCGAAGGTGGAGCTACAAATAAAAGAAAGAAGACAACGTCAATTTTTCACTTTATTATCGAGTACGAGTAGTACGAAGTGGAAATGAAAAATACTTACGCGGCATGCTATTGAGTTGCTCTTGCGCATACCCTGCTGTTACACTAGGCGGTGCTGGTGGTGGAGTTTGGGGATGACTTTGCAATGGATGCACTGTTCCCACTTGAGGTGGTGAAGTGTGCTGGCTCGTAGTAGTTGCATGTGCATTGTGATTAGCATTATGAGCAACATGAGACGTAGTGTGCGCATGTAGAGGTAAGGTACTATAGCCAGGACCGCGTTCTCTTCTTTGATGGCCCAGCGGATAATTAGGAGCATAATGACTAGGAACTTGGGGTGGAGCAACAGCTGGTGGCGTCCTGTATTCTCGTGACCCTTTACTCAATGTCCCTGCGAAAAGGTGTCCTTATACTGAACCGAGTTCAAGGATATTATCAAATAAAAATATTTCTGTGATTCAATTTACCAGTTCTTACTGTCTGTGGAGGAGTAGGTGGCTTAGTTGTAGGAGCTGGCCCGACCATTGCAGCACCTAATCCAGATCCAGTGGAAGCTGCACCCAAACTCTGAACGCTACCCTGACTTCCACCACGTTGCTTGCTTCTCGGAGTACCGCTGCTACGTACTCCATGACCAATGTCGTCCAAAATCGTGTAGTCAATACTTTTCCTTACATATTTAATAGGTTTCTCTGGATTCGCTGGTGCAATAATTTTGTACTGGCGTACCGTAATCTTGTTCGCCGTCAAAACTCCAATTTCTCTTCTAGCTACTTTCTCTTTGTGTATCATAACTGTTTGAGCAATGTGGTTCATTTGACTTTCCATTTCAGCAAGCTGGGACGTTTGTAAGTCCAGCAATTGTAAAAAATTATAGGCAAGAGTATTTATCTGGTAGGCTACACTAGCCAATGACTGAGTGGTAAAATTTTTGGTCTCTTCTAAAGCTATTCTCTTATTCTCTGCTTGAAAGTAGTTTGCTTCACAATAATCAGCAACTCTCTCAAGATTTATATGATTATCAGCCAGATTACTCCTTCCCTCAGGAATTTCCTGACCAAGAAACGCTGCTAATTCTGCCATGACTTCAGAATCACTGCCTACTCCTGATGATACGCAATAAGAACTGGATCCTTGAGGGAACAGTGATATTTAAAGATTTACAAGAAGAATTCTACATGATGCTCATTGTACAAGACATTTTGTATTACATTGTACAATCATTCACTTTAAACAGTATTAAACACAATAGTTCGGTTATGCAGAGGAAACATAAAATAACTTTGAATAAATTGCAAAGAAAGTTAAAAGATTTGATTTAAAAGAATGAGGTTATGTAAGTGTCATGAAAACCCGTGGGAAACTAGTTAAGCAACAGAAATAAGATGAGCAGCATCTTTCTTGATTATTTCATTCTTGTCAATAAAAATGAGGAATTGATAGATAATAATTATCCGAAGGGCGGTGTCTCGCATGCAGGAAGTAAAATGGAGACGAAAGGCGACGACTCAGTAGCAAATAAAACGTCAACACAATAAACGATATTAAAAAATAGAAAATGAACTAACGGTACTCAGCCATATCGTAACTATCAGCTATTACACCTTCATTAATTCATAATTACCAAGGATCTAAGGAAACCGATAGAAAATAAATAACGATTCACGTCAACACCTCCTGCACGGATGATAGTATTATATGACTACGACTTCGTGAAGCGCCATCTACACGGAAAAGTATTATCCAATGTGGTAGTCAGTACAGTACGCACTATACTATGCGTTTACTTTGCATATGTCGAAGTAGCCTTAGCAAATGCGTTGAAATGACACGACGCTCGATATGAGCGAGTAATCATCACCGAAATATTATTGTACGGGCATTATTTTGTAATTTACCATGTGTTTTTGATTTTGGCGAAAGTCGAATCGCGCACATGATACTTGCATAAACGTCAGGCAGGGATATATTAAAACGATACGAAAGGGAAGGAAAACTAACTCGACGAGGGGACGAGCTGTTGGAAAAAGGGAAAGATGACAGGTACATCGAGACCTCGTATCGATTACACCACCGAGACATTGAAGATTACAAAATACAGCAATTACGTTGTAAATTCACAAAGGCAACTGAGCAAAAAAGGTATACGTTACAATTGTAGCACGAACTATTAATATTACAAATCAAAAGATCCTTGTCGAATCGACACATGGTCGGTATGCACGATAACGAAAGTGTTGGAGCAGCTATTCCCTCGTGGCAGAATGTGTTCGGAACATCGTAAACGAGGATCGTGAAAAAGCCAATAACTGTATATTTCATTGATTAAGGGCATTAGGCTCGATTTGAAGTGCTATTGTTCACAACAATTTAGTGAACGAAACGTTCTGTGCATTCATGCCAAGCTAACGAATCGACACAATAGAGTTGATTTTCGAGCAGGCGATCGTTAATTTTTTGTGGTACTTGACTTGGTGAAATACATTGAAAATGAATGATCTTTTGAAAGAATTGGAAGCTCTAAAAATTACGGGCGATTTCACCGTCGAAGGTCTATGGACTACGTGCATTGATCTTATTGAGAAGACTTACGTTCCTGAAAACTTAATCGGCCATGCCCGACCATGCCAAGAAGAAGATTTCGTAGAATACCGAGTATTCGTAGACAGAAATTTGCGAAATATCCGTTCTATGCTGCAACATATCGTTCGCACTCGCAATGAACAACATGTGCAAATATATTTTAATGCACCAACAGTAACAACTTTTGCTATCAAACTGTTGCTGCTCATCGGTGAACAACATGAAAAGAATGTTTGGAACACTATCGAATCAGTGTTTATTTCGAAGGAATTGACGAATGGATTCTTAGAGTTATATGGATATCAAAGTGTTGCACAGTTCTTAACAGAGCAAGATAATCTTAATACACTACTGTTGGAGTTAAGACCTAAGTTATTAAAAGACACTTGGAAGGCTTTTCCCGCAGCCTTAGCATGTTATAAGTGGATTTTATATCAAGTTGAGGTTTGTACAAAATTAGTTGAATGATTAACAATTGAATTACACATTAAAATCCATATTCTTTTTCCAGAAACCAGCTTTGTACACCCATATAGAAAATGTGCTTCCAACAGCTTTAATAGTAATTGACGATTTTGTGCCAGAAAATGTTGTTATAGGTCTCGAATGTTTACATCAAATTATCCAACATTCTCATTTGGTAAGATTTTATGTACAACTATTCAATCATCAACATTACTAACTTAAATTTTATGGATGCAGAAAAAGGGATTGGTTGATAGTGGATATGCCAATGCAATTTTTCATACTTTAGAGCGTTTAACTCATAAGAGAGAAGCTAGATACGTGATTTTGGTATATTTATGCATAACAAGTTTACTAGCTACAATAGAGCATTGGGACAAATTTTTAAATGTATTTGAAGTAAGTCAATATTTAGAGTACGCATTTTGATAGGCACATGAGTCCTACAAAATTTTACCTTGTTACAGTGGACATTGAGAGACAACATCCTGGCTGTACTACTGGATAATATAGAGTTTGAACAATGTGTAGAATTAAGGCGTGTCTACATGATGAGCTTGCGCCAACTTTTAACTAACAATGGTTGTGCCAAATGGTGTAAGAGGCTAACGAGAATACTTTCTGAATATTGCGAACATCATACAGACCTCAAGACATTGAAAGCAACATTGGAGGCAAGTGTCTTTACGTATAATCCTTACATTATTATATTGTTTTATTGATTTGATTGTGCATTTTTAGACTGCGAAAACCTTCGTTGTGATGTTTCACCTTCGCGCGGCTGCTCACTGCGCACCTTTGTACACAGCATTTTTAAAACTGCATCATGATTTAACAAAAACTCCGGTACTTGACAAAGAAATAATGCAAAATTTAGAGGACTGTATTTGTTTGTTGTATAAATTATCTCCGAATGTTGGGTGTGTAGTTATGAACGATGATAGAATACAGTCATTGATTAAAAATAGCCTACCAGTAGTATGCTTAGGTGATACCAAATATTTTCAATAAATAAAATGTGTAAACTTATCGTAAACTGTATCTAATAAATCATTATTTAAGAAGAAAATTATTTTTTGTAGCTTCGTAGAATGTAGCATGACGAAATATAATAATAAGTACTTAGTTCTCATTTTTGTGATTTAATAAAAATGTACTTTTTATTGTAAAATAAAAAATTTTGTTAGAAATTCTGTTTTATATCTTTACATTTAATTGTCACATGTCGGAAATTTTGTTCCTATTCATCAACCTGTTGATCAAGCTTTGTACAGGGATCTCATGTTGAACTTTGAGACTTAATATCTCGGTTTTTAATATCGTAACAAGGGATCAGTTTCTGAGCACATATAGAGGACACTTGAATTAAAATTCTAGTAAGTATAAAAAAAATGTAAGAAAATAAATTTTTATGTGAGCTTCCTTAATATTTTTCTCCAGAATTTGTTGATTCAATATTTTAAGTAATATGGAAAGATACTGTTAAGAAAAAGTAATGAAAACAAGTATATTCTATAAAATTGAAATAACATCAAACGACAAGGAAAATTACAGAAAGTAGTACAGTCCTTACGGTAAGACTTTTACAGACTTTTTTAGGATGTTTTATGTATTTCGGCTTATGAAGAGGAGAGTCTTGAACTTTGTATGGAGAGATAAGATAACAAAGTAATTATCAGGAGACATAAAAACAATGAAACTTATTCAATAGTTGCAAAACGTGTTACATTGATAAATAAAATAGATTAGGAACAAATTATTACTTCGTGTTCTGTGCGTGTACGAGAATGTCTCCGCTCTTAATTGGTATCATATTTCTTTTACTATTATACAGAATTTACGAGTACGTGACACGGGTACCACCAAACTTACCACCATGTTAGTTCTATCAAATTCTCTCAATTATCTCCGTTATTCATGTTCTTGTGTTATAAGTAAAATGTCTTGTGTCCAAAGGTCTTCCACGTCTACCAATAGTAGGATCTTACTGGCATTTATTATGGCACAATTATAAACATCCTGCCAAAGCTTTGCCATACTATACGAAGAAGTTAAAATCTGGCCTCGTTACGTGTTACATGGGTAGTTTCCTGACCATTATCGCAAATGATTATGACTCTATTAAAGAAGTACTAACAAGGGAGGAATTTGACGGAAGAGAAGCAGGCATAGACATTTTGTTAGAAAGATCATTCAGAGAAAAATTAGGTGACAAGTGAAATTTACTAAATGTGTATAAAATGAAAGTATAGAAGCTAACATTGAAGATACAATTCCAGGCATCTTTTTCACGGAAGGCAAATTATGGCAAAAACAGAGGAGATTCGCCCTACGACACATGAGGGATTTTGGATTCGGCAGAAGACATGGGAAGTTCGAGGCAAATTCAATGGAAAATGTTGTGTTGCTAATTAAAATGCTAAAAGAAGGTCCCATCAATAAGGAAGAAGAGGTAATTTTATAAGGGAGTTAATATTGTTTTACGAACTGTAACAGTAAATTTAATGCACGTAACAGACATATTTGAGAAACGGTTGCGCATTATTTCCGGATATCTTGTATCCATATGCTGCAAACAATGTATGGGATATAATGTTTGGAGAAAGATTAGATCGATCGGAGCATCACAAACTAAGATACATTTGTAAGTCTGCTATGTTGTTCCAAAGATCCGGTGATACTACGGGTGGAGCAATTGTTCAATTTTGGTATTTAAAATATTTCGGAAACATGTTTGGATATAAAAATTTTATAAAGGGAAGTTGTAGACTACGAGACTTTATCGAGGTAATTTCAACCTTCAGTTCATTTTCGGGTAAAATCGAAATAATATAATTGAAGAAGTGAACATTATTAATTGTCATAGGAACATGTAGACAATCGACAGTACTCTGGTAATAGCGATTACGATAGAGGATTAGTTGATCGGTATTTAAAGGAATTGGAAGCAACCAAGGATACTTTCTCGAAAAAACAGCTTCTCATGACTCTTCTAGATTTTATGTTTCCAGCTTTGTCTGCGATGCCAAGTGCTATTCTACACACAATCAAACTAGTTATGCATCATCCAAAAGTTATGAAAAACGTACAAGCAGAAATAGACAGCGTTGTCGGAACTGGAAGGCTTGTTACGTGGGACGATAGGCAAAAGTATAATGCACGATAAAAAATCTTTTAAAACGTATAAAAAAATGTCTTTTTTCAGTTTGCCATATACTGAAGCAACATTACGCGAGTCTCTCAGATATGAAACATTGACGCCGTTTAGCGTATTTCATAAAACGCTAAAGGAAACTACTATTCGTGGTTTCACCATTCCAAGCAATACGTTAGTTGTAACGAATTTGGCTGGAATGCATAATGATCCCGATTTTTGGGGCGATCCCAAAAAATTCAAGCCTGAAAGGTTTCTTAATGAAGATGGTCAATTATGCAAAGATTACTCACTTCCTTTCGGACTTGGTACGTGAGGAATTTCGAACAAGTGTCAGTGTATAATATTTTGAATGGGTAATGTTTTCTTCCAGGGCATCGCGTGTGTGCAGGTGAAACCTTTGCCAGATATACACTGTTCGAAGGGTTCGCTGCATTAATGCAAAATTTTAATTTCTCGTTTGTGGAAGGTGAGCCAACAGGTCTTGAGGACAAATTGCCTGGTCTCATTGTCACCCCAAAAGAAACGTGGATACGAGTAGAGCCGCGTTATACTTAGTGCGCAAAGACCACTTCTTTATAAAATTCATTTAATACTACTCTCCTAATTGTAAGGCAGTTTTATAGGAATAGACAGATGATGTATACAATTTGTGTACTGTAAGTTTATTTTATAATTCGAGATAGCCAGAGACGAAAATTACATTGCATCCAATAAACGCAATTGATATACAAAGGTTTTTATTAGAATTATTGCCTAGAAATAAATTGTAATTTCTTATACTTGTTTGTTTAAAAAGATGATTTTTTTGAATGATGGGTGCTCAGGAAAAAAAATTGTATATACAGATATTGCAGTCCTGAAGAAAATAGGGAAGATATGCTTAATCTTATGTGCAGTAAAAATTAAGAAATTATGTAATTATATACATCTTAATATTCATCTTCCCTAATTTATCATTCTTCCTTTCTCTTCTTTTATACAGAATATGTA
This sequence comes from Ceratina calcarata, assembly GCF_001652005.2. Lineage (NCBI taxonomy): Eukaryota > Metazoa > Arthropoda > Insecta > Hymenoptera > Apidae > Ceratina > Ceratina calcarata. Next base: position 1,173,628 of record NW_017175971.1, on the reverse strand, counting down.
TCGATCTTTTTACTCAGTGAAAATAAACAAGATTTACGTACATATTTTATCTGTTCATTGTTTTGACAACTTTTACATTACAAATACAAACACTGAAAATGCTACTAAGTACGAAACAAAGGAATCCGATATCTATATAGTGTTCTATGTCGTTCGTGAAAACATTCGTAACTAGTTTATTAAATAAATTACTGAATTTCAAAAAAGTAATAGCAAATATTACTTGCAAATGAAGAAGTTAGTACATTTAATTTTACCAATAATAACTCAACATTATGTATTAATACAGTACGAAAGTACTGTAATTTTACATGTTCTTTAATATTTTCTTATCGCTATTCGAAATATACACACAATTTTTCGATACTATTACATCATCAACCTCTTGCATACAAAAGATTTTTCAAGTGGTATGAAATTAACAGGACATAAAATCACATCATACATATGTGTATTTGAGTTATCAATTTAATTTTACAATGAACTTCCTTCGTAGATGTTCAGGCAGTCTATCTCATATAAATTTTTATATGAAATATCCTCATTCTCTGTGTACCAAAACATATAATCCCAGACAAATTAATACTGCGTACTTAAATTTGGGATATTCATTCATGTATATTGTGACAATTCCCACATAAGGCAGGAAAGCCCTTGCTCTACCAACAACGTCTTTACGTGTCAACCATAATTGACCAACCGCATATAAACCTCTATCATCAACAGAATTGTTATCACCTTTTGTTAGGAATTTAACAGTATTGTTTTGATCACCCCTAAAATATATGAATTATTGATCAAGTAAATATTACCTTATGCCTATATTCGTTAGTGCTATCGTTATCCTAATAGTACTTACTTTTCATGTAGCTTAAGTACTCTGTGTACAATTGGTATATCTCTACCCTCAACTTTAAAAACGACAATCTCTCCTACTCTTACTGGCTCATCTTCGTAATTGGTTAATAACAACAAATCCCCCCTGTGGAATGCTGGTTCCATACTACCACTATAACATCAAAGTAGAAATACGGGAAATGAATTTTCGAACTAACAAAAGACTTCTCAATATGTATTTCACAAGACATTAGTCTATGGAAACTTGATTTTTTTTATAAGAACCAACCACCTTTAGATATTGAACCCGTAAATAATCTAATACTCGCAAGTCAAGGACGACTAAGAAGAACAGTATAAAACAAATCCAAATTAATGACTCAAAGGAGCGAATTGCCACTGTTGTAGATTGTTTCTCCCTTCATATTCAAGATATACTACCATTCTTTTGATCTGGCACCACTAACTACTAACAGATATATAATTACCAAGGACGTAAAAGCAGTTCGTTTAAAATCTCTGAAATCAAGTACATAAACACAGTCCTTCCAGATTGTCCTCTTTCATCTCATTTTCCATCGTTAATAATTAAATTATTTACTAATCATGTGAATAAGAAAGTAACAGGCAAGATCAAAGGAACTGTGTCCAATTTTCATTTAAAATACGAATACTTATATAATTTAAAATGCAAGGTTAATTCCAATATCCTAAAAATTACTTATGAGAGCAGAGTGAACAGTATGTGAAAATATGAGCCATCATGTAAAATTTCATAGGAAATCAATAGTATTACATTCTTAAAATTAAACCTATTCCCGCGTAGGGTGCTTCGAAGCAGCTATGAGGTTATACATTCAAATACCTGAGAACAACTACAATCGGACTTTCGCTGCCTGTTACGACCATCAAACCTTTCCAGATCATTAAGGCGGAGGAGACGACCATTGCAAAGCTTAACATTTGATACAGGAACTATAAATAGAAGAAAAAGCGATCAGAAACTCATATTTTATTCAATCGACCATATGTGCGTGCGCGAAATCGTATACGACGATCCGAGCTAAGATAATTCATTTACCTGCCGTTTATTCATTCGCCGTACATCGTCAAATACAGATTGCAACATGGTCGCAATTATTTTACTACAAAAATTACAATAACCAAGTAAACAAAACAATTTCAATTCTACTCTGCTTGAACACAACCGTGAACCGGCAACAAACCAGTCAGTGTGTCTGTGTCTGTATTACCACGTCACGTCATAAGGAACGAGGAATAGAGATGGAGGAACAGTTTCAAAAAGGAACAGTCCGCAATCCGCGTTCCTCACTTTTTAGAGAATCGCGCGCGGAAATAGTTTTAAACAGCGTACTTTAGCCGGTTATTTTGTCCGATTAAACAGTGTATTTATACGTTTCGGTGCTCAAATATTATCTCAAACGATCGGGCTCGTTCCGTAGTTATCGTGGAAGTGTGGTCTCGCGAAGTCATTCGTTATGTACTGATGATATCGAAAAAGTTATCCGCTGACCGTTACATGCTGGATAAGCAGCCATAGTGAATTAAGAAGAGTGATCATTTTAACTCGGATATAGTGCATGAAGATTTTGTCAACAAAAGTCAGCACATTCATCGGCACAACAAGTGCATAAAGGTAAGCGCATTTTCCAGTAATGTATTGTTTATTTGCCAAAAGTCGAGTCTAAAATTTAAGGTTCATGCGTGACGTAATCGTAGGACGAGTGCAAAAGAAGGCACAAACGTATGCACGTTAAATGCATACAAAACGTGTTATATTGCTTTTAATGAACGTACAAAGAGATTAGAAATCATCCATAAAATTTATCCTTTTTCTCTAAATCGTCGGATTTGAATCGAGCAGCAAACATTTCTGGAGCCATGTTCACTTCCGCGTCGATCTTTTGATACTTATTAGTATCGTTACGTATATCATCCTCGTTAAAATTCTTTGGTTTGAGTGCGGTTCCGATAAAGTCGGTCCTCTTAATGGAATCGCCGCGTCCCTGACCTTCCTCTTCATCAATGTACCACTGTGATATCATATCCTTCAGTGGCTGCAAATGATTCACATTTTTCTGAACTTTTTCCAATTCCTCGTTACAAAGGCGTTCCACTTCTATCAATTTTTGTTTGTACACATTTGCAATCATTTTCCAACAAGCATTGTAACGTTTCTCTGCCTGGCTAAGCGAGTATTCGTCTTGATATTTCGCCAGTCGTTTCTCGTATTCGAGTATCGTTAATTCTCTGAACACGTCCTCGGAAGTAATATCTAAAACGTTACCTGCACTATAAATCAACTGTCCTTTTTTCTTTTACACGTTTTCTTTTAAAATATTGTATATTACCCAAAGTGTTAGACAATGGTGATTCTGCTGCGTAAGCCGCAGCAGCAGCACGCGCGGCTGCAGTTGCTTCTTCCAGAGCTAACGCATCGTCCTTTTCTCGTAAAAGTTGATACTCTTCTCTTTCCCTTCTCCAAAGCTCTATTTCCCTTTTCAGTTCTTGCCCCAGAGTCTTCATTATTTCGCTGAGCGATTCTATGCGTTCCCGAAGAATGTAGCTATTAGTTATGAAAATCGTTCAATTCAACACACGATGGTTCATTCTTTTTTTTTTTAATTAAAAGAGGAATATAACGTATACGTTAATTCTTTATCTTCTTCATCTAACATCATCGAATCTTCCGATTGTTCGAGAACGGCAGAGAGTTTTTCCAGAGAATCCTCATTTTCGGAAGGGCACGGGTCAGAACTTGGAAGCACGCTCCGTAGATCCAGTGTTAAATCATGATCCCCTTGATTCTTTTTCCTCTGTTCATCGCCAGACTCTTTACACGGATTATCGATATTCTGCATTGTCTCGCTATTGCTCGAGGAATCTGTGGAAGACGTGTTCTCGATCTCCATTTGTGATTAGCAATTCAATAAATTATTTCTAAGCGAAGATGGTCTATTTTAAAGATCTTGACTGAAGTTGTTTCATTTTACCTACTTCACTTGCCGACGTGATATTGTTTCTTAAATATATTTGTATATAAATATAAATATTTATGTTTGGGAGCGTAGAATGAGTAGACTGTGGGGTATATAAGTAGAAGGTGACATAGTAATGATTTTCCGTTAATCGTGTTAAGAGAACATTAGAAAATCTCCTCGCCTTCGCTTCACATTCGATTATAATGCTTGTTTCTAAGGGAAAATTACCGATCTCCATACAAAAAGGGTATGTACGTGTGTTGTGTTAAATTTTTGATACAGGATGGTGATACATATAGTGACTCCTTGTACCATCGCAGTACCACGTTAGTTTAGTAGTTTGTTATTGATTTCTCTTTGTTGAGGCTGAATATTTGAAGTAATCGATAGTTTTCCACTATATCGAACCACAGAACAGAAACTTTTCAGTCATAAATTACTTTTGTAGATGAATGAACTCGTTATTTAAAAGGAAATAAACCTTCTGTGATATACCGCATTTTAGTTATACATTGCTGCAGGTTATGTGCATTAGTTTTGATAGTAACGAAGAGCACCGGAAACATTGTATTTGTTGAAATCAGTTTCAACGTGTTGGTTTCAGTATTGAAAGTTCATTTATTCGCTTTGCGACGTAAGACTATACGTTTTAAAATGCGATGATAGGAAGAGGTTAATTAGAATTCGAGTACAGAAGGATTATTGTGAATTTTCCGTGTACCAAGATTCTTCACTGACAGAAAACAATGTTCATATATTTCTGGTCACTGGTTTGCTGGTATTTCAGACCTGTAATAAAGTGGCTATTAAGACACACGACACAAATGTGTGAACTCCAGAGGATCTGTTACGGAGAACTAGCTGGAGCACCGAGAACATTGGCTGTAGAAGAATCTCTCAAGTTGTCTAGGAACCCAAATATCAAAACTCTGATAGCCTACTTAAATGATTTTGCTGATCAGTGTGCGATCACTAGTGAGACAAAGCATAAAATTTTGAAGGAAGCTATCGCAACTGTGCTGGTAACTAAAAAGATAAATCCAGCAGCACACCCTGACTTTGCTAAGTCATTTGGCAAGTGTGTAGAATTAATTTGGGGCTATAGACAACTTTGTGTCCAATGCGAGGATCTTAGGAAAACCCCTTACGATGCAGACAATCCAGAGCATGAATTGTTACTGTTGAAGTTGTGGAACTTGTTGATGCCTTACGAGCCTTTAGACGCCAGAGTCACCAAGCAATGGCAACACATTGGATTTCAGGGTGATGATCCAAAGACAGATTTCCGTGGAATGGGAATTTTAGGACTAGAAAATCTCGTTTATTTTGCTCAAGAATATCCTAGTGCTGCGACGCATGTTTTATCACATTCTACCCACCCTCGTTATGGTTACGCATTTGCCATAGTTGGTATAAATCTAACAAGCATGGCACTAAGATTGTTAAGGGATGGAAGTGCAAAGACTCATATTTATAATTACTCGAGGAGCTTGCCGACTATTCGTGCATTCCATCAATTCTACTGTTATCTCTTCTACGAATTTGATGGATTTTGGATTCATTCGAAGCCTAACAACATGATGGAATTTTCTTCGATACAAGAAAAATTCGAGAACAGTATTAGAACTGCGTTAACTAACAAATCCACGGTGTTTAGGATAAATATATCAGTTGACGATGTTTAACGTATGAGAGATATCTTCTGTTGATAAGACCAAAAATATCAAACAGGGAATGAATGTAAATTCTATTGTTGCACAAAGCTACTCTCTTGTAATATATGTTGCACACAGTGTCTTGTGAACGAATAGAGCATCATTACTATGAACTTTCAGAAAGATATATACGAATAATTGTCTTCAAGTTATTAAGTTACAGAAAGATACGAAAACAACTTGATACTACTTGATACTATATTTTTACTTTATTTTTCTAATGGCCATTAAATGAATGTGAGAAATGTATGTGTTACCTAATGAATGTGGACTCACATTCAAACAAAAAGTCTTAGCATAAATAAGTTAAAGTACAATGTATGTCCAAATAAGTATTTTACGTTCGATCTATTTTTATTTAATTTTTATGTGGATGAGTTGTTCTCATTATATTAACACAGACGTTTTTCTTGGAAGGAAAATATCATGTTTAGCAGATTCTTCATTGTTTGTAAAATGACAGTTTTTATTAAAAGTATATTTATTGTAAAAGATAGAGAACATTTCTGTTAAATAAATTAGACCTGCATTATAAGTCAACATATTTTTTACGAAATAGAAGTCACGAATGTCAGAATTAGAATGCGCACGTATTTGTATCGTTTCAAAACATATTGTAGGTATCGATTAAAAATATAGAATTATTGGAATGGATTATAAAACTTGTTAAATGTAAAAGATAAGAAGTTAAATTTATCTAAAATCTTTAATCGTCTCAAAAATAAATTGTGCTTTATACAAAATCATGAATGCTAATAGCTTGGCATAGTACCCGTAATATACGTATTTGATACATGAGATTAATTAGGCCTTCTTCTCAGCCAACTTTTTGCGCTGTTGATATTTCACTGTCGAAACAATAATCACGATAAGAGTACTTATACTGCTAAGCGTCATCATCCACGGGCTTTCGAGCAGAAATTCTATAATCATTTGTATGGGATCGCCGCTAAAGATAAAAAGAGAATATTTGTAATAATCCTAGTATGCATAAAGCGCTGAATAATATGTTCAAACTTACATTGAACTTTGTGGTACGGGAACGGATTCAACGTTTTTGTATCCTTTCTCGGCAAACGAGACAAACGAGTTAATGTCGTACTTTCGAATCTTATAACGATACATTTTACCGTGTCTGAAGCTGCAAGTACAAAATAAATTGTGTAACGCAACATAACACGAGAATTTTATTTATGACAATAATCTCCTAAATTATTATTCTCAGGTACGTACAATATGAATTCGGGAACTTCCTGAATATTAAATCTCCTTGCTGTAGATATTCCAGTTGTTTGCTTATTAACGCGTGCTACATTGAGTCTTTGTTTAAGCCTTGCACCCACAGTCTCCCATCTTGCAAACATCCTCGCACAATCCACGCAATCTGTACTGTAACTGTTTAGGACAGAAAGTATTAAATGTTCATACAAAAATTCCAAGATATACCAGACATTAGAGAATCTTGAAACTTACAACATAACAAACCAATCACCGGTTGTAGCTCCCGTACTTGCTTGAGTTAAATGTTCAAACGTCTCATCTGTCAATTCTTTGACTGCAGGTTCCTTATTTTCAGTGAATAACATAGCAATAGCTGGAAGTGTTTCGTCATTTACTGGACCTATAAAAAATGTTTAATGTAGATATTACGAAATGACAAAACTTGCCTGTCATATTGATAATAAATATGTGGTTATACCATCATAAAGTAGAGGTAATCCATGTCTGAAGTATACGAGCATTGGTTCTTTGTCAACACTGTAGAGCCTCAGCAGTTGACTGTCAATAGCTTTGACAACAAATGCATGCATGGACTTCACGAGATCTTCTTTCAACTGGATCATCCAATTTTCATAGTTCTCACACTTCTCGCAATCCCAAGTTGCTGTAAATAACATACATGTATTAATAAATTGAATGAACTTTTATGTCAGGGAATTTAAACAATGAATAAAACAAGAAAATAATATATTTTCAATTCTCTAGGCTGTGCAAAGATTTCCCAGAATAAACGAAGTGCATTGAATTTTTTTTATTAAAAAAGGATCTTATTCAGCGTTTTCATAAATTGTCATTTAACTCAGCGCTTGAGAAGTTCTTTCAGAGACGAAAGAAAATAAAACTTTATATTCGAACTTACTGAAAAGCACGACCACATATTTCTCAGTTTTTATAAGATCTACGAGCTCCTCATCGCTCACTGCTTCGAGAATGTCGGAGTGAACATCAGCAAAACCACATATCAGTATGAAAATTATTACTTTTAGCATTTCGCCTTGAATTATATCGACAATATTGCGTAGAATATTTTCACCGGCGACCCATGCACTTCAGAGGTTAGCGTTTTCTGTTTTACAGTTCCATCTCATCCTACAATCTACTAAACATTAACATAGGTCATAGTTGTTTTCGTTATACTAAATGCTTGTAATCAGGAAAAATTAAGTTTCTTTTAGAAAATTCTTCTAATAATTAAAGATTTTATTGATTATTCTGTATTTTATTCACAATGTTCCTTGAAATTTATAAACTAGTTTCATACTAATAATAATTTTTAAATACTCGATATAAACTAAATTACGTTGCAAAATTGTTAAAATAGCATAGTATGCGAACTTAAAGTATTTGTCATTTAGAAATAAGCGATCGCGTGTCTAATTATATTTTATTAAGGGTAATAGTAACTGGACTGGTATACAACAATAAAAAAGTTTCGGTTTTCGAGCCCCTGCGTAAACGCAGATCCATTTGGAATGTCTGCATTTCTTGGGAGATTTTTAAAACAAGTACTATCATCAGGCCACTTTACTTTACTTAGTTTCGCCTAGTTTGAATCTTTTTTGTTCCACGCTTTGCTCGTACCCTCGTCGAAAGTTTTTACGTTTCGTACGTTTGTAAATCCCTTTCTGCGCGCAGCACACGAAGGTAAAGTCAAGAAGGATATTTTAGCAGGACAACGCGCTCGTGTGTCTGCCTTGAAAAAGTAATAGCGCTCTCAGCAAATAGAACAACTGGTTTCGTGTAAATATTTCCGCGGCAGCTTGAGTTATGAATTCTCTTTCTTTTTCTTTACGGCACATACCGAATTACTCTTTATTACGATTTTATACGATTATATACGTTTACCGTGTAAAACGCATTAAATGGTAGTTAGGAATTGCTATGCGGCCGTTAAATCTCGTGCCTTGCGAACAATTAAAAATTCGACACTTTTATTAAAATTTCGAAGAATGCTTCAAATAAATGTTGTAGGTATTCGTATTACCTGTAAAACAGGTCGTATACAATTTTCTTCTAATTCCAGTATTTAACGAGTTAAGTACGATTAATCAGGATTTTGTTGGTACTGAAAAAATTCGGCCGTTCTCAGCGTCGAAACAGCAAACTTTTGACAAAACATTCTTCTATCTCGAATACTTCAGAACTAATCGATTAATTAGTTCGTTTATCGCCAATTATTCCATGAGTGGAATTAGAAGGAAATCGCATAGGAGCTTTCTTGTAGATATTTGGCAACTATTCAGCACCGATCAGTGTGTTGCTTTCTATTTCTTATTTCGGTGGCAATATATTCTACGGGGCGCCAAAAATTACAGGCTTTTTCGTGCGACACGAAGTCCCATAAGGCTGCCACTCTTTAGCAACCTCTCCTCGGTCTGTTAATGAACAAACCCGTCTGATACCCACGCATAAAAGGTCAGTGGCACGTGATCGTTACGTCTGCACGCAACGTGCATCATGTTGAAGTTTACATCAACTTTTCAGAGTGCATACACCGTGTATCCGACCAGATCAAACAACTTCTGGAACTACACGAACGCGAAACCAAAAATAAATTGCCCGATAGTTTCGAATCGAATCGATGAACTTAAACAAGTTTATCGTATATACATGTACATATATGTATATTAAGCGAATTTACCCGGAACTTTTGTTCAAACAAATTAGAGTAAACTAGCTGATATTCATGGGAATTAACATCGTGTTGTTCTTGCAATTAAACCGTGATTCTTGCTACCGTGACCAAGATTCGAGCAAAGCTTAAGCGAAATCTGACCACAAAACTCATCTGACTGTCTTCTTGTGCGAGCGTGTTCAAATCTCATTGCTGTAATTCCTAGTCTTGTGAGACTCTTCGTAATTTTTCTCCGAGTAAGGGGTGCTTTCGTGAGCCTTCACGGCCCTGGTCACGAGCCTAGTGGTAGTCGAAGGTCGAATGGTATAGTAGTAGATGAGGACGACGTAAATCGTGACGCATGTAGTGCCAGCACCCCCGACGAGGTATGTGCTGGTATGTACGGAATCAACGTCGGGGCAACCAGCACAGGGTGGCTGACTTCGGTGGAGCGACGTCGGGAGGATTCACAGGGTGGTTCCTAGTCGCGTGCTCTCATTGCCAGGTGAGTAGCTTTTCTACGGATGTAATCGGTTTATACCAAGTATTTTCGCGAGTTGGTTCCTCGTTCCCGCATCAGGGACCATCCGCGTGGCTCGTTTCCGTGCCACGTGAAACTTCCGCATCATTGTCAGTATTAAACTTAACGCGTGTTATCATTTCGCGAAACAATCCTGGCACGAACTCGTACTGGAATGCTTTAAGAACAACTCACTGAATCGATCGGTGTTTTTCTAATACTTACAAAGTTTGTGTCGCTACGAATAACTGGGATCTATTTATACGTTATGTAATTCTGTATCTCGTCCTGTCATACCAGAAATTTGTCTACCAATTGTTGTAAGCATGCTTCTTTCGCCGAGCGTCAAGTAAGAATTCTTCATTTTATTTGTTTGCGGAGAACTTGATTGTGCTACGTAATTGTATGCGAAATGTTTTATTCAAAGCTGTTTAATTTTGTAGTAGTTATCTCGAATCGAATGTATGTATGTTCACGCTGTTTTTTAATCCACGAGGCAAGGGAAATGGTTTCGTGGTGTATTTGAAAGTAAAATGTTTAGCGTCGTGGAACGTAACGTTGCTTAATGATCCCAGTTTCGAGAAGTATGTCGCGATGCATGTTTCATTTCTCGAAGCAATTAAGATTATGCTGGTTTAAATATAAATTTCTGGATATTCTAAAAATACGAATGGAAATCTTTCGTTATCAATATTATCGATGTCGAAGGTTCTTTTCATACTGTACTCAGGTCTTCGCATTCTGTTCGTTGCAAAATACTTGAGGATATAACGTAAACATTTTTATAGATAGGTCAGTAAAATCGCGTTCGTTCTCTTCGTTTTTTGAATATCATATCGAGTAGAGTAAGTTTTCAGAAATTCGGATCGATCTTACTTCAATTCATCGCGGAAGTCGAACTAATTCGGGTTTCGGTGGAATTTATATTCCGTTCGAAATTCGTTCCACAATTTTATTGTGGCTGACATAAATAGCGAAAACCGAAAGAACGTCGACGAAGGCGGGTGGAAGCGGACTCTCTCATTCGTTTCCTGGTTATCCCTTGAGCAACATCCATTTGATTTTCAGAGAAGATCCGCTCACGTAGCACGTGTAACCGTTGTGCACGCGATGCCCGTGATTTGTTCGTCCTTTTATTAAGAGGAAGACACCGGCACCGGGACCGAAATGGCACAGGAAATCCCGGAGACAATGTACGTACCGGAAGCCGTGGAGGACGCGAGAAAGGAGCGAGAACGGCTCGCCGTTCAAGAGGGAACCGCCCTGTGGAGACGACGAAAGGAGGAGTTGCAACGTCAAAAGCACCGCGAACAGCGTGAAGTATGCCTCGTAAATGACTGTTGTGTGTTATTCACGTCGGCCACGTTGCTAACCACCGAACACACCCACGATCTTCTTTATTTTATTTCCTTCGGTATCGTCGATACCCGCGATCGAATAGAGATCAATGCGACTTCATGCCGGCAACAACCCTTACGGTTCCTACTGTTATGGCGTTTCTACAAAAGTTGGATGGGAAACTGCGGGAAATTTACGAGCCGGTGTAAAAGATTTTTCGTTCTGAAATGGGACCTCAAGCGTTCGTACTATACGTATATAAGTACTTCATAAAATAACGACGAAAAATATATCTTTAGTACGTGCATATGAAAACAATATTTTATGTTAGAATTATAAATTTCATTCGATCGGATGTCAATGAAATTGGTTTACGATAAGGCATTTTATAGAAATGCACTAATATTTCTGTGAAGAATTTCATGCCTGTTGCAACTGGCGTCGCAGTTTATTCATCAGAATTTATCGTAGATCGTGTTGGGTATAATTTATATGAATCGTATCATTAGTAGCTGTGCTGTAATTACTGCGTACATTTGCTCCGGTGGTTGTAAGAAATATTTCACTAATGAGCACAAACGTTTTCACGGCTTTTAGCGGAGCTCGCGTGTACCTTTCACTTATTGTTAGCCGAACTGTATTTTTTCCCGTCATTTCTAACGGAGCCCAAGGTGAAAAAGATTATATTTCTTTCAGTACGATAGAGAAAATCTTTTTATTCAATTCTCACGGTATTACGATTAAAACTGAATAAAAATAATAACTCTCTTAATTACCAAGCTCCGGGGTTTTGAATTGATTTAAAACCGTCCTGCAGTTTTTTAAATCTTCATAATCTTACATGCCTTAATTCTATTCTCATCCAATCGGAGCGCTTTAAAAGGGATGTAAATATCTATTTTATACAGTGGAGTTAGCAAAAGGAGAATTATTAACGCCATGGCGAATTTATTTTTTAGAGCAAAGATAGGAATATGAGGTAGAAGATTCATATCCGCTGAAAAACGTGGAACGTAATAAAAGATTTTAAAAATCAATTCCTTAAAATGCATCGGATTTGCATCATTGAGATGAGAACAGTAGCAGTTAGCTACAACTTTTGTGATTTGAAGAAATAATAAACAAAAGCATTCATTTCCAGTGATGCATCAAAGAGAATTTCGAAGTCTGTGAGCCTAGACTTCTGAATTATATTAAAAAATACGTGTAATTTTAATAAAGCGGATTAATTCAGTCTAATGAAAAATTCCATTATAATAAGGTTGAAATAGGATTTTTGGGAGATTATTTATTCTCAATGTACTTGCGTTGTAAAAATTCCCTTTTTCACGACTGGGCGCAATTTCCCCTTGTTTTATTCATACTTTTATGCAGAAAAATGATTCTACATGGATTTAATGAAATACTTTCATGCATTATTTGAAAATATTTTCTGTACGAAGATTCTCACTAAAAGTGGCATTAGAGTTTAAAAACAAGCCGCAAGCATATGTTGTGGGGAACTCGTTTAAACGAAGTTTCGTTCACAGAATATTGATATCCAAACGGAGTTCACGAAAAAGTGAAGTTGGATCTCGTTCAAATCTTTAGCCGGTTTTTCGAATCTTGTTGTACTCGATAGAGGTGCTTCGAGAGTCAGCCTTCGCGATGAGTTTCTCGGATGTTCGTCTTCGCAAACGATTCTGGTCTGACAATAGGGCCTTGATAAGCGCGCAGTAGAATCAATCCGTGCAGTGTCAGACGAGCGACCGCTGAAACACGGTGCTTTTTCATTGGCGTAGATATATTCTATGTTGCGAAATCTCATTTTGTAAAAAACCATTACATATTTTTGTTTATTTATTTCTTGTTTTTACAAGAAGCAAAGTTTTCAGGCAATCATTTTGCTTTTCCTTACAGTTCCAACAGATCTTGGAGAATTATTCGCCTTGGGGTAAACCAGGCGGTGGTGCCCCTTGCGCAGCTACCCTCAGGAAAAAGAACGTTCCCCTTGAATCCCCGGAATCATCGAAGCGTCACAATTTCGGACAGGTAAAACATTTAAATGTCGATATCAAACAAATATTGGATACGAATTGAAAGAATGGGTTGTGATATTTTTATTTACATTCAACGAGAATTTCATTCAGTGACTCCGGTGAGACATCTGTCAATTGTTATACAATATCTACATTGTAAAGTTGTGCACTATTTCTAGCACACTTCATGCTGTCATTTTAGCCTCGTCTATTCGTGTCAACCGGTGAACTGTCAGGTTAAACGTTTTTTTATTTAATAATTAAATAACTAAAGGAACAGGAAAATCGGTGAAAATCGCAAATGCAATTATCACTCGTGAATGCGAATTTTAAGCCGAATTCTCTTCCACTATATCGACGTTTCACGGTTTTGAAAAAATATGATCGTCGATAAATCTGTACCTACGTCACTGCACGCGTGATGAATACGCGTGACAAAAGCGAACATTCTATTAGAAATTGGATGCCATTCGTTCAATACTATCATGAATCGAGCTGGTTGCAAAGGCGCATCTGAATTTAATTAATTCTTATTACAATGGCTATTTCTGTTTTCCGCCGGTTAAGGAATTCAATTTTCTATTTTATTATTAGATAAAAAATAGAATGTATTAACAATAATAATTTAATCGTATTTTGATCGGACATGAAATATTTAAAAATCGCTTTTATAATAGAACTATGAATTAATAATTGTTTATTTGCTGTTCTATTTCTAACAATAAGCTACTCCGTAAATACGTGATACACTCGGTTGAAATTAAAACTGTGATTTTAGTATTACTTGCCTCGCTGCAAATAACGGTTGAAATAACATTTTCAAGGCTTCGTCCGGTCTTCCTAATATGGCAAAAATCTAATTTCTTTCATCCGCGAATTCGCGTTTTATTTAGTTACGCTACTCCGGTGTGTTTTCGCGGTATATTTCTATTCAGTTTACCTTCTTTTTAGAAATATCCTTCCTCGTTAGAAATTAATGAAATCTGCAGCATGGGAGAATTTCGCTTTATTCTTAATAAAAACGCATGCCCCTTTATACTCAAACTTCTCTCGTATTATAACTCATCGTTTCCCGCGATCTTGAATAAAATTTGTTTTACACCCATAAACTAACGGGGGATATGTTTCCCTTCGAAGGTAGAAAGCCATGAGAGAGAAACCAGGGACTGGGTACGATTGCGGCATTCCGAGCACGAAAGCCTGCAAATATAGTATTACTCCTCGACGTGACATTCTATACAAATATGTATACATGTGTATGTACAAGTATGAGGGTGGACGAATCGGATCGAAGGTTGTTGATAAAATTAGAGGAAACCTCGTTCGAGAACGGCGAACAATTGGCGAAAGAGCGGAAAGGATGTCGATCCTTTATTATTCTAACAATCCCGGGAACTGTTATCACCGCGAAGAAACGCTGTCCGATTAATGACCGTGCAATCGTTTGCCCTCGAACGTGTTTCAAGTGACGCAAACAGTCCCGGCGATCGTTCGTGGTCGTGATTCTCGAGGAGAAACTAGTTCGGGAGGAATTCATTTGCAATTCAAAGTTTAAAAAGATAGTGTGCAGCTGCCGTTATGCCCCGCCGTACCTTGGCGTTCCCTGCTTAAAACATGTGATTGCACGGGTATACGAGCAACTCCGCTTCTTTGGCTAATTTGGCTCGCTTCTTTCAAAAATTTATCCGAATATACCCTTTCGTGTAGCATCGAAGTTTATCAGGACTTTGTGCGCTTGTTCGCATAATCAGCAGCCTTATGTTGCTATAATTTTAGTCTGCCTTCGGCGAATCTGGCGTTTCCGCCTCCCAAACGACCCATAAAGATTCCGTTGATGCAAAACAGGTGATATGCCACGGAGACGGTCTCGTTTTTTCATCCTCTTTAGTTATGGATACACTTTGCTAAGGATCACAGTCGGGACAGTTCCGCGTTAGGTATTTTTTCTCACTGGAAGTCAATTCTTTATTATCCCTAATGCTTCAAAGACGTCGCGACGGGTAAAGAGTTGCCGTCAAAGTGTTGGCGACTGGCTGATGGTAGAAGGGTTAGAAGGCAGTCATAGTCGTCGTTATCATGCCTCTGCTTGATAAAATCCAGCGATATCGTCGTCACCTCGGTGACGTTGCCTTTCATTAACATCCCAAGCGACCTGAGGCGCACGGAAACCTTTCTGCCACCTCGTTCATGGAATATGTATTACCTACGAGTATCGATCGGCACGCGTCGATATTCTTTACAAGCTTAACGATAGCTTGTTAACGAACCTCGGGGAGATCTCTCCGCGGATAATTCTCTGGATCATTAAAGTAATACGGGTAGATGATTTGGTGAACGGGATGGGGACGTAAAAATTGCATATATTTAGATTAGACCGGTTCATCGAGGAGCTTAGCTGCCTTCTGAGGCTCAATCTCTCCCCAAAATCTGCCCTCCGTATGTTCATTTTATAATTGAAACTTTATCTACCTCCTGTCGATTATTCGAAATAACTGTGATTATCTCTCCCTACGGCACGGCGTTTCTTGTATTTCTTAAACTCATGCAAGTGCTTCAGACGGGAGACACACGTAATCTTTACTCGCAAAGCGGAAACGTTTGCGTAATGATCACGTTAATATTACAAACAATTCGAAACGAGCAAAGTTTACTCGCGACGCGAAACATTTCGTAATGGACTTTTCTTGTACGGTAAGCGTGTAACATCTTTTTCGTGGCAATAACGTCGATAAAGAGAGAATGTCGACATAGCTCGGTGTTCAAACCCGTTTCCGGTCCGACTGTAGACGTATCGTTCTCCGATCACGTAGAGCTGGAAACGTTTCCACTGGCTTCCTAGCGAGAAAGTCGATTTCTCTCGTAGACGGGAGGGAACTTTACGCCGAAAGAATTTTCTCAGAAAATTTCTACGGAAAATAGGGTTCCGAGTCGTCTTTTTGTTTCACGGATCCAATTCCGATCGTTCGGATTTGACTTTGGAAATTTCTCAAATTTATAGCGCGATGAATTCTCTGCTTGATTGTTCGCACTCGTATGCTTCGTCAAATATCCCAACGAGATTCTTTTACGCAAAGGAACGCTCTCATGTACTTTTATAATAACGAGATGCTTGTCTCAAGTTTTTCGTCACGCTCTACTAGGGTGAATTCAGATCGCGTGTTAGGACGCACCAGGTGCAATGATTTCGAGCACGTGCTCGAACGCAAGGCAAACCACTCTGTGGATGTAGGAAACGAACCTTGGAAACTGCTTAATATGCTATGACGCCGTGTGCTTAGCTGGCGCATCTCTGGCCCTGGGGTCGACCCGGTCCTGGAGGAGTTCCTTGGAGGGATCCCAAGTTGCTGGGTGTGCGCTTCCTTGAATCCTTGGTACGCATACTTCCTGATGCGTTAAGTACTGCTGGAATCCATGATCGATCCCATTTCGGTTAAGCTCTAATTGAGGACTTAGGACCTCTACATTTAGAAGATCGAGCTTATTTATTTCTTATTATTTTCCAAACGCGGCCAAGAATCACTGATAGTTCTCACATATCTAGAGGATCAACGTTATTTAGAAGAAACTCACAGCTTTCTCGTATGTATATATGTAGATCTACTTTACCTCGGGACGCACGACTAGGGATCGCTGAAACTGCGGTGTAATCGAGACATGTTGGCTTTCCGACTTTCCAGGACTTGTACATATGTAAATAAATTAAAGTTGCATTGAAGATGCGAGCGTAACGACGCGCACTGTGTCTACACAAAATCGGGCCGCAGGTTTTTCCATCGGGCCGAATATATCGTACACACAGTGGGTGTCGGTAAACGATGTTTGAAGTGGAAATTAGCGCTTATAGAAGCGCGCTTTCGGCAGTTGCGTTTCCGTGGAGACGCGCGACTTCAATCGGATCCAATCGAGCCCAGCCCCCCGTCCTCTTTTCGGCCTCTCCCTTCGGTCTTCGAGGAACGAAACTCTTAATTTTTAATTAACCGCCGTAGCAGCATCCTCGAACGGCAAACACATAACAGTGCCGCGTTACTACGTAATTGAACGATCCTCCTGGCTACCATCCGCGACCGGAAAGTTTAAACTGAAATTTATTAGCGCGTTCCACTTCAGCCAAGTTTACTTCTTCCTGTACGTAAGCTCCTCCTTCGGCTTACACCCGCACCCGTCCCTACCCGCGGCATCTTTGCCCCGTTACCTTTTGCCTCGTCTGTTCAAACCATCGCGGTCTCTCCCTACTCCGTGAGCACATCCCCCGTTTCATGGGCACGGATTTATGGCTGCTGGATTTATGGAAGGTTTTCTGTTTGCCTCATAATAAACCGCACGGCCTTGTCGTAACTAACCAGCTAACTAGAACGACGTTGATGAATGAACGGAGCGTTAAGTCGAGCCTGGCTAAGCGATTACTGATTACGCGATGATATATTTTTATCACTCATCCGTCTGATTTATTTGATTCATCTCGTATTCCGCTGTCCTTGAAATCCCGGAGTCCTTAAAATCTTTCTGATGGTTCTTGCGCAAAGACTATGAAGCACTTTGATATTACGCGAACACTGCTAGAACTTAGAAGCGATCTACCCAAGTTGTGAATACCAATGAACTTTCCATTTAAGTTGATTCGCTTAGCACACTGCACCGGCTGCACCCAGTTTCAGTGCTAGTTACCAGTTCGAACCCTTCCAGGGGTGGACGAGCGATTCGACGATCGAAAGGTTACACAGAAGGAGCATTAATCCTTTGCCCGTTACGGATATGAACAAGTTCTTTGATGATAAGGCGGAATCAGGTAAACGGACGGAAGTTCTCGCGTGTCTATGTTGCAAGGCCAGCAGCAGGCTTCGGTCCGGTTTTTAGGTCAATTCGTTCTGCAGGTATCGCGACGGACACGCGATTCCTCGAGGATACGAGCAATCGGTACAACGAGGAGGTTCAGGTTTACGAATTGACCGGAGGCGTGGAATTGGTTCCGCTTTTGACTAGCAGACGTTATTACTCGCGGCCGCAAAACGCTCGTCATGTTACCGACGCCACGCGTCCCGGATACACGATAGAATCGTATGTATCAGCATTAGAATTTGCATTTGCAGACTTATTTTGATTTTCAACGGCTGACGTCCTCACTGCATTTCCATTTCACTTGATTACTTTTCCTTGCTATTATTATACATGTTGTTCTGTCACATATGCTTTGCTTGTTCTCACGTTCAACACGTTCTCAATATTAAAGGATATACAATGTCAGAATGCGACGAACCATGAAACTTGCAATGCAAGCATGTTAACGTTGTCGTGACGATACTCGGAGGACGTAACTGCATTAAAGATAATCAACCCACTGACCTGAACTGCCTCGACAACTTCATCTACCGTCCCTTTCCCCTCGCATGCTTGTCAGTGGTGCATTCTACGTCGCTCTATGTGCTCGTCAAGGCGGTTCTCCCATTTGATATTTTCTCCGGGCCCTCGTCCTTTCCTGCTTCGGAGATGTTCGGGTAATTATGTAGTGAAAAATTGCTCAAAGCGGCTTAATCTCGTCGCATTTTGTCTACCACGTTCCTTATTTTAAAATATTATACTATTTCTCCTTTCCATTTTCAACATGATTTTACTTCCTTCGCGATGCAGAAAGGAAAATTAGTTCTATTTGAAATGCCTGCTTGCTTGGAGAAAATTGAATTTTTAATGACGATTAAACTTGTTTAAGTATAAATGATCCTTTTCTTTCAATATTCCTCGATTCTACTGTTTTTTTACACTTTATTCCCGACTTTCATTTGTATGCTCTCAAGATCACGCCGGTTATTAAGAAGCCGCAAAATTTCTTTCATCTCCCGGGTAACTCTCTGAAACTCATTCTAAGACTGAAGTAGTATCATCGCGATTGAATTATTCAAGATTCATTAT
Source organism: Ceratina calcarata (assembly GCF_001652005.2). NCBI lineage: Eukaryota > Metazoa > Arthropoda > Insecta > Hymenoptera > Apidae > Ceratina > Ceratina calcarata. Next base: position 1,154,399 of record NW_017175971.1, on the reverse strand, counting down.
GCTTGCGAGGAGATTTGATACCCTTCGACATCTCCTGGAACTATGTCTGACTATCGATCGATATTTCTACTGGAAGGTATTTCGCGTTCATAAATCTTCATCAACGCGAACTGTCGACAGACCAGTATAATTCTTGAATAAAACATTATCATCAGTTGCAGCTATCTAATTGTTCTATCATTTTATTGCCGTAGAATTGATTATACGTATAACGGAAGGCAAGGGTGACACTGTTCTATCGTGATGCCGTTATACCGATTACAGACGGGAACGTCGCGAGACTGATGTATAATGAGACACTTTGATAGCGTTTAATGGAATTCTGTATGAAGCGATCGCCAGGGGTGTTACGTTGTTTATAACATAGCTGAACGTAGCTGGGAACACTGCAGCAATTAATCATCCTCGATTATCGGCCGCTTCATTAAAGAATATAAAACGGAATCGAGACAAGAGAGAAAGATATATTATTTCATTGCATGACTTCGTTTAAAATTGTTAAATAATCGATAATGTAATTACGTTGGGAGCAAAATCCACCTTAACGATTTCTTCCTTTGATAATTTCATTTCACTTGTTGGTTATTCTTTATGCTTATTCAAAAGCCTCTTAATTTGACGATCTCTTCTTCTTCTTCTCTTGCGAAATAACAAAAGGAAGACATAGGCCAAATTCCGGGCATAGCCGGTTCTTATCTTTGTTAACGAAGAGACTCTCTGTACCTTCGAAGAATGATTCTCGAGGAAAGAATAGACATCGGAACAATGCGCTGCTCCTATTTCTGCTGACAACTCGTTTTTGTTAGTTCCGTAACCAAAAATAAATCTTTAAATAAAAATCTTCTAAAAAAAAGAAGTTTATAATCCCGTACAACTCCGTTATTCAAATTATGAATTTCAGTTTCCTTTTATCAGTATTTTATACCTCCTATTTCCATCTCACAAACAAAAGCAGGATTTTTCGTAGGTGAAAAAAAAAAGAAAGAAGGGGATTATGAGATTCCATGTGTAATATGAGAATTGCGTTCTCATCAGATTTCCTACCGTTTTATACGTACAACCAAATGGTAAATATTCTTAAAACGGGCTGTCTGATGTACGTGTCTCGTAAAGTAACATCGTACGCTTATCTTTTCTCACGCGTTACAGTTACAAAGGCGACTTAAGTCTCTCGCGAGCAGGAAGACAAGGAATTACCTGAAATGCTTGCTCGAATCCTCTAGATAAAACCGAATAAGTCTTTGAAATTTCACTTATTCTACACTTGCTCTTTTCATTTCATGTCAGAGGAAAATAGTCGGATATTTTTGCAAGATTAAAGACGACACGTTTACTTTATTTATTTACAAAGAATAACGCTGATAGAATGCTCGTACGTACCGCGTTTGAATAGGATAATGTTCGTATAAAAGGTCGTAGCCTCGGGTACAATATTCCAATGGTTCTCCGAGGACAATGAAAGTTTGTATTGCAAGCTAGTCCTTTCTTACTCCAGAGTGAAAAGTATGTAATAACAAGCGTACAGCATGCTCGCTTCATATATTGTCATCGTAAAAAACCGGATCCCGTCCTCGGCACGCTTTTCTTGCTTCCTTACAACAGCTCTCTTAACGCACTCTCGCATTTCATTGGGATGTTCGCGAGCTCCTCCAACGCGACCAATGAATGTTTTATAGATTGACACGAAGTCCATCGAGAGCGTGGAACAGTTTTCAGCGGTGAAACATGCTATCGACATGCATGAATATTTTTCTTCCCTCGTCGTCGAGGAAACAATTTCGGATCGATTTTAAAAACTGTTCATCGCGTGCAAATTAATCAACAACAATGGTTGTTTACGCTGGACGGTCAAAAACGGTATTCGAGAACGCGGCTATTCGCGAAGGCTATTTTCGAACTGAAGCAATTTCGCAACGGCCGGCATTATCGTAAGTTTTCATACGTATCGTAATGAGTGTTGCGGCCATTATCCGCGCCCGCCAGAATCAGAAGTTATTGTTGGAATATTTATACCGGCGCGCTCCCATTTTGTTTCGCCGCGGTTGAAAAGGTTCGCAACTCGCCGAGCCGAACTCGCGAGTGGGGTATTCGCAATTTAAACCGGCGTTACATTCTACGCGAAGCAATTATAGATCGCAATTCTCCGTCGTTTTTTCGATCGGGTAGATGCGCAACGGCGACGACGTTCGCCGCGTAAAAATTGAAGGTTGCTACTCGAAATGCGGCGGATAAAATTTGCAGTTAACGGAGATGCCTCGCTTCGCGTTGCAATTTGCTGCATCGCGTCAGCGTATTGTAATAAAACACCGCTCTTGCGTCGCACTCTTTTCCAATCACTAGTAATTGCTTCCGGCTGAAAAGACCGCACGAAATGCGAGCATGACGAGAGAAAGAGAGAAAGAGAATCATCGAACGATATTGGAACATCCGTGAAGGTTGATCCGCAACCCGCTTTTGTCGGCAGATTACGCGCGCTGGGTGTTGGGAATCGCGAGTACATCGGTGAACTCGCCGAGCAAGTGCGACGAAAACGGGAGAAGGCATTGGTAAGTGCACAATGATAGTGAACAATCGTGGTACAATGGCGCGGTAACTCCATCCCGGGTTAATTGCATCGATCTTCTCTACGCGTTCCACGCGATTCAAACATGTTTAACACGATAGCGATAGAAGATTCTGTAGAAGTAGTGGTTTGCAATTATCCCGAACGAACTTGTTTGTTTATTTGAAAATTTAATCTTAATGATAGAATCATCACTTCTTGTAACGTCTAGTTTCTCGTTTCTTTTACTCTTCGTGTTAATGCTACGACGTTAAGTGCAATGTTAGGAGAAGGAGAGTCTTAAACAATTCTGTTGGAAATTGATATTCATTTCCACTAGTCACGAGAGGCGAATAGAGCTCGTTAAAGGGGCTGATTCTCGTTCCAGGAGGAACGACGCGTGGAGCAAGAAAGTTCTCGGAGACATTTCGATACCTGGAGAAAGTTCTGGGGTCGACCAGGTCACGGCGCACCCATAGATCATACTCACCGTAACAATCTCTGTAACATTCTGTACCGGTCGGCCATCTATTGAATTTTCTCCCTTAGCTGCACGGCGCAAAATCAGCGCCTATGTACGTATATACTTAGAAGCAATGGGACAACTTTCTATAAAATCTCATTAGAGAAGAATTGTTGTGGAACAAATAACTGGTTATGGGAGATAAATAAGTTCACGACTTTATTATAAGATAATGGAATAGTAAGATGGATTGCTAAAATTTGATTACAGTCGTTCGAGTAGAAAGCAAATGAGTCGGATACAATCTAATAAATAATGATAACCACTATATGGAAAGTAGCTTGCAGTGTGTAATTAATTAAGTATAATACGTAGGCGAGTACAGGTAGCGTAGTGCTTAGTTACTTTAATAAGATTTCAGTATTTTCGAGAGATTGTTAATAATTAATTACAACAGCTCTTGCGTCTCATGGATTTATAACTAAATAATTTATGCCCAGGAAGACATTTATTTGTAATAAAATACATTAGGATAATTATAAGAATATTTCCTATGTTTATTAGACATGTAGAGACTTCAGATTTATCAAATGATGTATGCAATTTAAAATTAATTACGCTTACCTAAGATCCTGCTTATATAAAGGTGTTAGTGTACGACGAATAAATCGTTAAGCTTGTTTCTATAAAAAATATCTCTTTTACGTTATCAAGAGACGTTGATTCATCCTGAGAGGCGATAAGTATTTGAAGGATGATTTCATCTGTCCGTGGAAATACGGAGGTGAAATCAGTGGAAAGGATTTCGCCAAGGTAGTACAGGACGAATCGAGTCGAGAGAACGTGTCGGGGCGATCTATTAAATTTCATGAAAGCTCTCCAAGGAAGACGTTTGATAAAGCCAGAGCCGATGCTACGATTGACCAGACCTCAAAGGAGCAATCTCATGAGTACGTGGCTACCCGACTCGATGGTTTTTACATTTCATCAACGTTGAGGGATAAGAATTTGAATAGATTCATGCATACACGTGTGCGCACCGCACCCATTTGTATCCGTGCTCGCGCGTCTGGTCCAGGGAATCTAACTTGAGCGATCGTCAAAAGAAACGTCCCTTGTTACTATCGATGCTGCCTGCTATACTCAAAAACTTTATTGGTTACTTCGGTTCACGGGCATCAAAGGACGGAAGCCGGTACAAACGGACGGGAAGAAAGGGAAAGAGGAAAGTCCCGGCCTCGTAAAACAGTTTGCAATATCGCATGCCATGCTAAACGGGGCGAGCGCTCCTGTGCGTTTGAACGCAGCGTTCAAACATCTGCTTCCTGTTCCATAATATTTCCGGGGAATGCTCGATGAAAGTTCAACCCTTCAAGTCCCTGTCTACCTTCCGCTGAAATTGCATTTGAAGGGACTTGCTATGAATAAATATATACTTAAAGATCCTTCCGCTTTATTTTACAAAAGTACACATCGCGACGCAAGAAGCAATACCACGTAAGGTGGTTCTATCCCGAGTACCGTGTCTCGCAAATTCTATTCATGTACCATTCAAGATTATAATGTAAGCTTGTATTTCTTGGTTAAACGTATCAGGCCAACGAAAACAATTCAGTAATTCAAGTGTAATAACAACGCGATAGAAATAATAATAATAATACTTTATTTTACGGACAAAGCCCATTATAACATACAACAAAAAGAATACAGTAATAATATAGTAGAAATAATGGACATAAGATAAAATAAAAAGAGAAAGAAAAGAAAAAAAACATATATACGGTTTCGTTTTAGTTATCTGAGTAGAATAACTATTTCGGTCCTTTGGAAAATAATCCTGCCTGTTACATCGATCGCCCCGCACAATATGCTAATTATACTATTAATGGCCAATGGAGAATGAGATCTCTGTGCCTAGCTCGTAATGAACGTACGCCGATTATTAATTCCCCTATCGTCACCGATTACACACACACTACAGTTTTTATTTCTAAATGCATGCCATTGTTCCATCGCCGGTCGGACATAGAGAGCTCCATCCACTTTCGTCCTTTCCAAGCTTCGTTCGCCTCCCCTCCCCCTTATCCCTCTGAAAACGGCTACGGAATCCAGCGGTTGTCTTCCTGGTTACGGATCCCGTAGCCACTGCCACCCCCTGAAAGCAACGTTCCCCATTGTCTGACTATTGTATCCCGTTACCGCTGTGTGTCCGTTCGCGTTTGTAAAGAGTGATTCATTTTCCGCGAAATATCAGTTCCTGTGCTGCCCCGCATGAATTGCGACTCCGCGTAAAACCGCCGCTAGCGCGGTTTGCAGTCCCCTTCCTCCTTTTCGCGACGTCGACACCCACACGTTCGACCCTTTCCCACACCTCCTCGTTCATCGGTTTCTCTATTTCTTTCGCATTGTCGCAAAATTGGGTCGGGTGTTGAAATGAGATACACGTATGCGACTAACTGCAGCTATGGGGTGGGAGAGCAAAAATTGGTAATTGCTATCTACCTCCTACCTCTTTCGCTTTTTCCACACGCGACGCTGTTTGACGCGTATTTAGGGAGCGAAATTCAGAGATAGAAAAAAAAAGTATGGACGCCCCTTCCGGTTGGTTGTTTGCGGGGGTTCTTTAATTTCCGGGTTTGCTTTCGGAGGACAATCGAATCGTCGGGTTGAGTCATGTGCCTACAGTATCTTTAGTATTCCACTTTCAGATAATAGAAGAACACTGCCTGTTATATTCTTCTGAAATGGAAGCTTTAGTAGCGCTCATATCGTTTATTTTTATAAATTAATCGCGGGAGTAATTGGGAACTTATTATATTTCCATGAGGAAGAAGTCTGTGGCGAAATGTATAATTAAAAAATTCTTACTTTTACCTGAATCCCTTTCTTTTATAAACATGTATTATGATTTTCTGTTTAACGTTTGTTCGAATGAGAATAGATTATCTATCTGGCACAGTTCTATAAACAGTAACTCGTACAAAATTATTAAACGTTATCCATTTGCTCTGTTGAGCAAACGTAAATCTATTAAGGATGTATAGGCTATATACTTAAACAATGCTAGCATGTTGAATTTGTTATATAGATTCCTAATACTATTAAAAAGCTACCTGCAAAATTTTAA